>NC_086017.1:177168257-177471287 GCF_029281585.2 Gorilla gorilla gorilla
AAAAGCTTTTAATAATAATGGCAGTATTAAAGTTTATGAGTATTTTGAGAGTTAATTGAAATATCATGAAATAGATTTTTCATTAGCATAAACGTGGTTATAGAAGAGATTTTAAAGTTCCATTGATTGTCTTAATGACATTTTAGAGAGTTTCAACACATTAACTATATAAAATAGTGGTAGCATAATAAATATTTTTAAAAATATATTATTTGATAAGAATTATGAGCATTGCAGGATGTTTTAAGATAAAACTATGGTATGAAGGTTTATAGACAGGTAACGCTAATCACGCATATTGTAGATATATAAAATAAGCTTTGTTGGGGAAAAACATACATGAAATTTATGTAGAAGAATATCACATTCTCAAAAAGTTATTCCTGAGCTCAAAGCTAGGCTAATATAGATGAACGGCACCCACTATGGCCAACTTCTCAGTAGAGAAGTTCCCACTCCATTATACATGATTTATATAATATATAATGATTTAGATCAAAAGGTAGGGACAGTTATGCAAACATGTAAAAATAGTTCTCTGGCTTAAAAAGGTAGACTGATAGAAGGTGGCAAGTCCCATGATCAGTGGCTGATATCATTCTGTTCTTCCATGGGGCCAGCTCTGACCTGCTAGTCAACTCTTTACTAGTCTACCAAAAGAGGAGACAAAATGAGCCTCCAGGACAATCCAGAACCATCTCTCCTTAGTGTGAACATCAGTTTTTACAGGATTATTACGTGTCTGCCCTTCGATTCTGTGTCATTTCAGGCCATAGAGATATTTGAAATGTTTCCTGGAATGTGAGAATCAATAAGATCTCATGCAGGTGGATCAGATGAGAAGGGACATAGACAACATTGCAAAAAAGTAATTTGATGAGCTTCCACCTGAGAAAACCATAGAAAGTTGATTGGAGCTTCTTGTTCCCGTCGCTAAGAAACAAGAGAACTATTGCCTACCTTCCTCTGCTTTCCTAATTTGTTTTTCAGGATTGGATGTCATGCCCTCTCATGCATGAGCAAGACTGCCCCTTTTCCTTTTCTGGAGTAATGAGTTCCATGTAAATCGAATTATTATCATTTTTTCACCATGCATAACATCTAAAGGCAGAGTATGGTGGCTGTAGAATCACCTAAGGCAAAGTTTATATTTTTGTTGATGTTTATCCTAGTGTCCACCATCTGAGCAATATTAGCTACCTATCTACTGAAGTTAAAACAGAGGCACTAAAAAGTTGCTTTAGTACTTTCTATTTGCTTTCACAATATCTGTTTCCTTCCACTCTTGGGTGCATAAAAAATTAGCTAAGCATGTATGTTCATAGGTATCTTTAAATAGTTAACTAAAATGTGACAAGTGGTCCTATAGAGGTGAATATTGGGAAGGTTGGCAGAGTTGGCAATTACATAAGTCAGAAAAAAATTATGTTAGTCATTTCAGTCCTTTTGGTGGTTCCATTATCATGATGGGTTACAACATGGCTTTAATAATCTATGGAGGACATGATGGGTAACATGCTTTACTGGCTTTCTAAGTCTAATATTTTTTCTCTAGCCATATTACTTCATATAGGCATTTGCAAGTACAATATGAAGACCAAATTCATGAATATATTCTTCCATGTGTATCCAAAGGAAAGAAACCAAGTACTGTGCCATATCAGCTTGGGTAGACCAATAATCTTATGCAGACAAGTGATTAGTAAAGGTATCCCCCAACACCTCCAGAAACAAAAATGAAAAAGTAGTAAATGATATATATATATGTATTTTAGTCACTTTCAAGGAGGTATGCTCTATAGCAGCAGTCCCCAACCTTATTGGCACCAGGGACAGGTTTTGTGGAAGAAAATTTTTCCACAGACAGGGTGGGGCAGGGTTTTGGGATGAACTGTTAAACCTCAGATTATCACACATTAGTTAGATTCTCATAAGGACTGTACAACCTAGATCCCTCAAGTGCACAGTTCCCAATAGGGTTTGTGCTCCTATGAGGATCTAGTGCTGCCACTGAATTGACAGAAGGCAGAGCTCAGGTGGTAATGCTCATTCACAGGCTACTCACCTCCTGTTGTGCAGCCCAGTTCCTAACAGGCCAAAGGCCAGTATTGTTCAGTGGCCCGGAGGTTAGGGACCCCTGCTCTATAGCCGTGGTTCTCAACTGGGAGTTATTTTGCCTGTAAGGGATAGGTGGCAATGTCTGGAAACATTGTTGATAGTCACAATTGGCAATGAAAAGGGATGTTATTGGCACCTCATAAGTAGAGGCCAGGGATGGTACTAAACATTCTACAATGCCCATAATAGTCCCCCAGTGAAACAATTATTTGTTCCAAAATATCAATGGTGCCGACTCAAGAAATCTTACACTATAATTATGAATACTATAAGAAAAAATACACTTAATAGATTGAGACAGCAGCAATTTATCGTCATTATGATGGATAGCTATAATATTCAATTTGCTTTATGACAGTCCAGAGGTGGGCTGTTTAAAGTCAAGTATGCTATCAATTTAAGTGCCAAGTATTATAAGCAATGCCTTATTAAGTCTTTTTTAAACATTATTATTACTATAGAAAAGCCTTTCTTGTGTCTAACTGGAAGCAGTTATTGGTTTACGGTCTTGGGTGCATGTTCATCTTTAATTGGAGCTATTATTTCAGTTTAACAATAGAACTATCTGAATCTTGTCCACTTAGTTTTGCAAGGACCTACTGCAGAATGAGAATGATTGAGTCATGACTTTTCTTTCAATAAGTTGATTTCTCTTCTATTATGGTGCAGTAATAGGACAGCTGTAACTGCTCAGAAACAATCCACAGATTCAGGAATCTCACAAAACACAAAATAGATTAAATACAAAGAAAACCATGTCTAGTCACACTTTGCTCAAACTTCTAAAAACTATAAATAATAGAAATCTCAAAAATAACCCAAGATAAAAAGTCATATTAAGTATAGAATATCAAGACAAAGAGCAGACTAATCAGAAACAATGGAAGCCAAAATAAAATAGCATAAAGTGCTGAAAGAAAAAATAAAAACAAAAACTATCAATGAAGAATACTCTAGTCAGCGAACATATACTTAAAAATTAAAGTGAGAGAAGACATCTTGAGATAAATGAAATGTTATGCTAATGACAAAATATGAACTTCAAATGTAAGGACACACGTGAGTTGAAAATGAGAAGATGTAAAGATAAAATGCTTAACACAAGTTATAAAAAAAGCTATAGTGGCTGTATTAATATCAGATAATGTAGAGTTTGAGACAAGGAATATGTTTAAAGATAAAGAGGAACATACTATGTTTATAAAATGATCAATACATCAAAAAGGCATAAGAAGCCTAAATATGTATGGATTTAATAACAGAGTTTCAAAATATACATCGCACCAATGATTAAAATTAAGAGAAATAGAAACTTCAGACATTTTGATAGAAACATGAACACTATTAATCTATTTAACCCAGCTGACATTACAGAGTCCTTCACCTGACATTCAAATTATACAATTTTTTTTTCAAATTCACCTGGAACATTTTCCAAGATACATCATATGCTGGGCCACTGAACTTTTTCACCAAATTTCAACTTATTGAAATCATGCAGAGTATGTTTCTTTACCACAATCAATGGAATTTTGTAAACTATAACAACGAGGTATCTAGAAAATCTCCAAATAATTAAGCAACAGACCTTTAATTAATTCATGGATCATAGAAGAAAATACAAAGGAAATTCTTCAGAACCAAAATTTTCTAAAACCAAAATATGCTGAATTTTGTGGGAGCCTCTAAAGTATTTACATTTGTTTCTTCATATGCTTATATTAGGAAAAAATACCACTCTTTTCTCAAATAAATACATCACTTTACAAGATTGCCTGACTACCCATGAGCATTTCACATTGCACTTGAGTTTATCCATTATTTTGATGATATATTACTGATGAATTCAGAATAGTAGAGTTATATACTATTCCTTGTTGGATGAAGGCAAATTGGTTTCAGTTTTCATCACAGAATAATATAAGAAACAAAAGATTACCAATATCCATGGCTACTTGCCAAAAGCCAGTCATGGTAGTAATGCTATTTTGTTGTCCAATTGCAAGGGAACTGTGGAGGCTACTCTCTTGTTTAAACTTTGTAGTCCACAATGGGATTTTTACTGGTCAGGCAGAGCTCTGAAAACTGGAAACAGAATTGCATATAGTCATATAGATTCTTCCTATAATATACTTTGTGTGTGAAGTTCTATATTTTCCTGTTAGAGCTGCTGTATGAAAGTACAACAGGTGGTCACTTAAATTTAACAGAAATGTATTGTCTCACAATTGTGAAGGCTAGAAGACAAACATTCAGGTGCTGGCAGGGTTGGTTCCTTCTGAAGGCTGTGAGAAAGCATCTGTTTCAGCCTATTGTCTAGCTACTTGTGGTTGCTGGTAATCTTTGGCATCCCTTGGCTTATGGAAGCACCACAAATTCATCTTCACATGATATTCTTCTATGTTTGTTAACTATTAATATGCCAAATTTCTCCCTTTTAAAAGGACATTGATTATATTAGATTAGGGCCCACCCTGATGATATCATTTCAACTTTACTACTTCTGTAAAGATCCCATTTCCAGATAGAGTTACATTCTGAGTCACTGCTATTTAGGACTTCAAAATATAAGTTTGGGTGAGACACAATTCAAGCCATAACAAGACTTATTACTTTTTTTTCTTCTGGGATGAGACATTATTAGAATTGTGCAATTTTAAAAGAATTTATGAGTATAGATGATTTGATATCATGAGTTTTAACTTTCATCATAGCCAAAAGCAGAGACTAATGCCAATAGCCAAGCAACATGTCTATGCAATTCATCACTTAGAACATTTATACAATTTTACAGCTTAACAGAAAAAAAAGGAAGGATAAGCAAGATACAAAAATAACTGAAGAGAAATGTTAGCTCCAAAATCTAGCTTGTTCTGGAATGTTTAAAGCACCTCCCAGGAAAAGAGAAGTGATATGTTCTCTGACTTTGTTCTTGTTCTTGTCCCTGACTTGTTTATCATGTTAATTCTTCGAAGTCCAGAAATTGACTTTTGTAATATTTGCTAGACAGAACAGACAAGCCCATTCTGGGTTTTTGCATTGTATCATCTGTTTGGTTGTGCTTTTCTTCTACATCTCTGTGAGTTCTGCTGGTCCATTTGATTTTATCAGTCCCCTAACTGTCATCCATAAAGCACATGTATTCTTGCAGGAATTTTCTGAGCTCCAACAATCTGGCCTTCTTTCCTCTGCTACTGGTCTTACTAACTGGCGTTTTACTTTGGTAGCAAACCTACCTTTCTTTCAAAGATCTATGTGTTTTCGGAACATTGGTTGCTAAAAGTTTCCTCCACTCTTTCAAATTGCCTCTTGTTTTGGGGTTTTGGTGACTGAGAGACTACTGCTGCTGCCTCACCACTGTCAGAGCCTCAAGCAAACCTCCCTGAGACTTTGATTAGTCCTACACTAGGGCAACATGTGGCTGAGTTTCTTTGTAGCTAGCAGCCATCACATCTGCACTGTCCCCTATAATGTTTGGAACATATCTCAGCAGCTCTTCTGGAAGTCTCTGAGCTGGGGTACTTTGTAGCTCTCACTTGGGAGCTAGCAGAAACTTAGGCATCAGCATTCATATGACCTTCTACTGATCATAGAATGGATGATTTCCACTATGGTGTGATGTGTAGAAGTCAGATGGATAAAATTTTCAAAGAGTTACTTTGTCACTTTAAATGGCCTGCGGAATCAGGGTAAGAAATAAAAATAAAGTACATTGGAAATGTTAAGAGAATTTAGAACATTTAGAAATGCACATTTTCTTTGTGTAATTCATGGTCCTTCATGTTACATAAGCATATTCATCAATTAACTAAGGCATGTATTATAAATGAATCTACTAGTCAGATTTTCTGGATATCCTTTTATATTTTTCAAATCTAATCCTTTTTTATCATTTGAAGTACGTTTCAATGTTGTTTATTTACCTACTTAAAAAGATAAGTCAAACCATTTTATCTTTAGCCACTTAGTGGTAGCAGCAGTGCTTCTTTATTTTTGAAAAATGGTCAAATATTACAACAAATACAAAGAATTCATATGTGAAGAAATAAAACAATTCCTGGAAAACAGCTTACAGTTAGAGTAAGGCTGTGTAATATAAAAGTTCTAAATTAAACATGACATCTTGCTATTGGCTTATGTGTCTCCTCCTGTAATTACAAATTTATATTCTAATGACCATAAAATAAAATCTGAAGTTATGCACTAGCAATGGCCTCTCGGGAATCCTTCTCTTCCAATCCTAAGTAGTTATTTTTTATAAGTCTTAAATTGTGTTTTTAACTACTCTGATCTAAAAAATCTTGCACCGGATTTTTATTAAATTATAACTGATGGTACATAATGAAAGGCATTCTCCCATTCACCTTCTCCTGTTTTCGTATTCATGACTATCTTCTACTTGCTCGTATATTTATGTCTCAGTGTCCTTTGTAACTCTCGTGGGCTTCATGAATCATCTGCACTAGTTCTCTTGTGGATAATGTGTTATGTAAAATTTCTTTCAAGTAGTCAGGCCTCTCCCCAGGTGAGGCTATTTTTTTTTTCTCCTGGGAAAAGGAGAAATAATATACTTTATTTGTTTGGTGACTGATTTTTATTTTACCTCTATATATAGCTCCAGCCCTGACTCAACATTTTACTTTCTTGAATCACATCTAGAAATGTGAATAGCATAATAAAATAATTTTTTTTCCCCCTCCCCCCACCCCACAACAGTCCCCAGAGTGTGATATTCCCCTTCCTGTGTCCATGTGATCTCATTGTTCAATTCCCACCTATGAGTGAGAATATGCGGTGTTTGGTTTTTTGTTCTTGCGATAGTTTACTGAGAATGATGGTTTCCAGTTTCATCCATGTCCCTACAAAGGACATGAACTCATCATTTTTTATGGCTGCATAGTATTCCATGGTGTATATGTGCCACATTTTCTTAATCCAGTCTATCATTGTTGGACATTTGGGTTGGTTCCAAGTCTTTGCTATTGTGAATAATGCCGCAATAAACATACGTGTGCATGTGTCTTTATAGCAGCATGATTTATAGTCCTTTGGGTATATACCCAGTAGTGGGATGGCTGGGTCAAATGGTATTTCTAGTTCTAGATCCCTGAGGAATCGCCACACTGACTTCCACAATGGTTGAACTAGTTTACAGTCCCACCAACAGTGTAAAAGTGTTCCTATTTCTCCACATCCTCTCCAGCACCTGTTGTTTCCTGACTTTTTAATGATTGCCATTCTAACTGGTGTGAGATGATATCTCATAGTGGTTTTGATTTGCATTTCTCTGATGGCCAGTGATGATGAGCATTTTTTCATGTGTTTTTTGGCTGCATAAATGTCTTCTTTTGTGAAGTGTCTGTTCATGTCCTTCGCCCACTTTTTGATGGGGTTGTTTGTTTT
Organism: Gorilla gorilla gorilla; assembly: GCF_029281585.2. Lineage (NCBI taxonomy): Eukaryota > Metazoa > Chordata > Mammalia > Primates > Hominidae > Gorilla > Gorilla gorilla. Next base: position 177,175,779 of record NC_086017.1, read on the forward strand.
TTTCTTGTAAATTTGTTTGAGTTCATTGTAGATTCTGGATATTAGCCCTTTGTCAGATGAGTAGGTTGCGAAAATTTTCTCCCGTGTTGTAGGTTGCCTGTTCACTCTGATGGTAGTTTCTTTTGCTGTGCAGAAGCTCTTTAGTTTAATTAGATCCCATTTGTCAATTTTGTCTTTTGTTGCCATTGCTTTTGGTGTTTTGGACATGAAGTCCTTGCCCACGCCTATGTCCTGAATGGTAATGCCTAGGTTTTCTTCTAGGGTTTTTATGCTTTTAGGTCTAACGTTTAAATCTTTAATCCATCTTGAATTGATTTTTGTATAAGGTGTAAGGAAGGGATCCAGTTTCAGCTTTCTACATATGGCTAGCCAGTTTTCCCAGCACCATTTATTAAATAGGGAATCCTTTCCCCATTGCATGTTTTTCTCAGGTTTGTCAAAGATAAGATAGTTGTAGGTATGCAGCGTTATTTCTGAGGGCTCTGTTCTGTTCCATTGATCTATATCTCTGTTTTGGTACCAGTACCATGCTGTTTTGGTTACTGTAGCCTTGTAGTATAGTTTGAAGTCAGGTAGTGTGATGCCTCCAGCTTTGTTCTTTTGGCTTAGGATTGACTTGGTGATGCGGGCTCTTTTTTGGTGCCATATGAACTTTAAAGTAGTTTTTTCCAATTCTGTGAAGAAAGTCATTGGTAGCTTGATGGGGATGGCATTGAATCTGTAAATGACCTTGGGCAGTATGGCCATTTTCACGATATTGATTCTTCCTACCCATGAGCATGGAATGTTCTTCCAATTGTTTGTATCCTCTTTTATTTCCTTGAGCAGTGGTTTGTAGTTCTCCTTGAAGAGGTCCTTCACATCCCTTGTAAGTTGGATTCCTAGGTATTTTATTCTCTTTGAAGCAATTGTGAATGGGAGTTCACTCATGATTTGTCTCTCTGTTTGTCTGTTGTTGGTGTATAAGAATGCTTGTGATTTTTGTACATTGATTTTGTATCCTGAGACTTTGCTGAAGTTGCTTATCAGCTTAAGGAGATTTTGGGCTGAGACAATGGGGTTTTCTAGATAAACAATCATGTCGTCTGCAAACAGGGACAATTTGACTTCCTCTTTTCCTAATTGAATACCCTTTATTTCCTTCTCCTGCCTGATTGCCCTGGCCAGAACTTCCAACACTATGTTGAATAGGAGCGGTGAGAGAGGGCATCCCTGTCTTGTGCCAGTTTTCAAAGGGAATGCTTCCAGTTTTTGCCCATTCAGTATGATATTGGCTGTGGGTTTGTCATAGATAGCTCTTATTATTTTGAAATACGTCCCATCAATACCTAATTTATTGAGAGTTTTTAGCATGAAGGGTTGTTGAATTTTGTCAAAGGCTTTTTCTGCATCTATTGAGATAATCATGTGGTTTTTGTCTTTGGCTCTGTTTATATGCTGGATTACATTTATTGATTTGCGTATATTGAACCAGCCTTGCATCCCAGGGATGAAGCCCACTTGATCGTGGTGGATAAGCTTTTTGATGTGCTGCTGGATTCGTTTTGCCAGTATTTTATTGAGGATTTTTGCATCAATGTTCATCAAGGATATTGGTCTAAAATTCTCTTTTTTGGTTGTGTCTCTGCCCGGCTTTGGTATCAGAATGATGCTGGCCTCATAAAATGAGTTAGGGAGGATTCCCTCTTTTTCTATTGATTGGAATAGTTTCAGAAGGAATGGTACCAGTTCCTCCTTATACCTCTGGTAGAATTCGGCTGTGAATCCATCTGGTCCTGGACTCTTTTTGGTTGGTAAACTATTGATTATTGCCACAATTTCAGCTCCTGTTATTGGTCTATTCAGAGATTCAACTTCTTCCTGGTTTAGTCTTGGGAGAGTGTATGTGTCAAGGAATGTATCCATTTCTTCTAGATTTTCTAGTTTATTTGCGTAGAGGTGTTTGTAGTATTCTCTGATGGTAGTTTGTATTTCTGTGGGATCGGTGGTGATATCCCCTTTATCATTTTTTATTGTGTCTATTTGATTCTTCTCTCTTTTTTTCTTTATTAGTCTTGCTAGCGGTCTATCAATTTTGTTGATCCTTTCAAAAAACCAGCTCCTGGATTCATTGATTTTTTGAAGGGTTTTTTGTGTCTCTATTTCCTTCAGTTCTGCTCTGATTTTACTTATTTCTTGCCTTCTGCTAGCTTTTGAATGTGTTTGCTCTTGCTTTTCTAGTTCTTTTAATTGTGATGTTAGGGTGTCAATTTTGGATCTTTCCTGCTTTCTCTTGTGGGCATTTAGTGCTATAAATTTCCCTCTACACACTGCTTTGAATGCATCCCAGAGATTCTGGTATGTTGTGTCTTTGTTCTCGTTGGCTTCAAAGAACATCTTTATTTCTGCCTTCATTTCGTTATGTACCCAGTAGTCATTCAGGAGCAGGTTGTTCAGTTTCCATGTAGTTGAGTGGCTTTGAGTGAGATTTTTAATCCTGAGTTCTAGTTTGATTGCACTGTGGTCTGAGAGATAGTTTGTTATAATTTCTGTTCTTTTACATTTGCTGAGGAGAGCTTTACTTCCAACTATGTGGTCAATTTTGGAATAGGTGTGGTGTGGTGCTGAAAAAAATGTATATTCTGTTGATTTGGGGTGGAGAGTTCTGTAGATGTCTATTAGGTCCGCTTGGTGCAGAGCTGAGTTCAATTCCTGGGTGTCCTTGTTGACTTTCTGTCTCGTTGATCTGTCTAATGTTGACAGTGGGGTGTTAAAGTCTCCCATTATTAATGTGTGGGAGTCTAAGTCTCTTTGTAGGTCACTCAGGACTTGCTTTATGAATCTGGGTGCTCCTGTATTGGGTGCATATATATTTAGGATAGTTAGCTCCTCTTGTTGAATTGATCCCTTTACCATTATGTAATGGCCTTCTTTGTCTCTTTTGATCTTTGTTGGTTTAAAGTCTGTTTTATCAGAGACTAGGATTGCAACCCCTGCCTTTTTTTGTTTTCCATTTGCTTGGTAGATCTTCCTCCATCCTTTTATTTTGAGCCTATGTGTGTCTCTGCACGTGAGATGGGTTTCCTGAATATAGCACACTGATGGGTCTTGACTCTTTATCCAACTTGCCAGTCTGTGTCTTTTAATTGGAGAATTTAGTCCATTTACATTTAAAGTTAATATTGTTATGTGTGAATTTGATCCTGTCATTATGATGTTAGCTGGTGATTTTGCTCATTAGTTGATGCAGTTTCTTCCTAGTCTCAATGGTCTTTACATTTTGGCATGATTTTGCAGCGGCTGGTACCGGTTGTTCCTTTCCATGTTTAGCGCTTCCTTCAGGAGCTCTTTTAGGGCAGGCCTGGTGGTGACAAAATCTCTCAGCATTTGCTTGTCTGTAAAGTATTTTATTCCTCCTTCACTTATGAAGCTTAGTTTGGCTGGATATGAAATTCTGGGTTGAAAATTCTTTTCTTTAAGAATGTTGAATATTGGCCCCCACTCTCTTCTGGCTTGTAGGGTTTCTGCCGAGAAATCCGCTGTTAGTCTGATGGGCTTCCCTTTGAGGGTAACCCGACCTTTCTCTCTGGCTGCCCTTAACATTTTTTCCTTCATTTCAACTTTGGTGAATCTGACAATTATGTGTCTTGGAGTTGCTCTTCTCGAGGAGTATCTTTGTGGTGTTCTCTGTATTTCCTGAATCTGAATGTTGGCCTGCCTTGCTAGATTGGGGAAGTTCTCCTGGATAATATCCTGCAGAGTGTTTTCCAACTTGGTTCCATTCTCCGCATCACTTTCAGCTACACCAATCAGACGTAGATTTGGTCTTTTCACATAGTCCCATATTTCTTGGAGGCTTTGCTCATTTCTTTTTATTCTTTTTTCTCTAGACTTCCCTTCTCGCTTCATTTCATTCATTTCATCTTCCATTGCTGATACCCTTTCTTCCAGTTGATCGCATTGGCTCCTGAGGCTTCTGCATTCTTCACGTAGTTCTCGAGCCTTGGTTTTCAGCTCCATCAGCTCCTTTAAGCACTTCTCTGTATTGGTTATTCTAGTTATACATTCTTCTAAATTTTTTTCAAAGTTTTCAACTTCTTTGCCTTTGGTTTGAATGTCCTCCCGTAGCTCAGAGTAATTTGATCGTCTGAAGCCTTCTTCTCTCAGCTCGTCAAAATCATTCTCCATCCAGCTTTGTTCCGTTGCTGGTGAGGAACTGCGTTCCTTTGGAGGAGGAGAGGTGCTCTGCGTTTTAGAGTTTCCAGTTTTTCTGTTCTGTTTTTTCCCCATCTTTGTGGTTTTATCTACTTTTGGTCTTTGATGATGGTGATGTACAGATGGGTTTTCGGTGTGGATGTCCTTTCTGTTTGTTAGTTTTCCTTCTAACAGACAGGACCCTCAGCTGCAGGTCTGTTGGAATACCCTGCCGTGTGAGGTGTCAGTGTGCCCCTGCTGGGGGGTGCCTCCCAGTTAGGCTGCTCGGGGGTTAGGGGTCAGGCACCCACTTGAGGAGGCAGTCTGCCCGTTCTCAGATCTCCAGCTGCGTGCTGGGAGAACCACTGCTCTCTTCAAAGCTGTCAGACAGGGACATTTAAGTCTGCAGAGGTTACTGCTGTCTTTTTGTTTGTCTGTGCCCTGCCCCCAGAGGTGGAGCCTACAGAGGCAGGCAAGCCTCCTTGAGCTGTGGTGGGCTCCACCCAGTTCGAGCTTCCTGGCTGCTTTGTTTACCTCAGCAAGCCTGGGCAATGGCGGGCGCCCCTCCCCCAGCCTCGCTGCCGCCTTGCAGTTTGATCTCAGACTGCTGCGCTAGCAATCAGCGAGACTCCGTGGGCGTAGGACCCTCCGAGTCAGGTGTGGGATATAGTCTCGTGGTGCGCCGTTTTTTAAGCCGGTCTGAAAAGCGCAATATTCGGGTAGGAGTGACTCGATTTTCCAGGTGCGTCCGTTACCCCTTTCTTTGACTGGGAAAGGGAACTCCCTGACCCCTTGCGCTTCCCAGGTGAGGCAATGCCTCGCCCTGCTTCGGCTCGCGCACGGTGCGCGCACCCACTGACCTGCGCCCACTGTCTGGCACTCCCTAGTGAGATGAACCCGGTACCTCAGATGGAAATGCAGAAATCACCCGTCTTCTGCGTCGCTCACGCTGGGAGCTGTAGACCGGAGCTGTTCCTATTCGGCCATCTTGGATTTTCCAATAAAATAATTTTTAGAACCAATTAAATATTTCCACATATTTGGGAGACTTTTAATATTTTCATCTCACTGACATATAATTTTTTTTATTTTATGCATAATTTGACACTCCAAAAACCCCTTACAAATAAATTATATATTGTTTTATGCTCACTTTTAAAATGTGTTTGATTTTATTTTATTTTCCAAGTTCATCTGCCACTGACCTCTTAATCATTTGCATATAATTATCCTTGGCTTGGTTATTCAAACCATCCAGTAGATTACAAAAACATTTACAGAAAATAATAAAATAATACCAAATACCAAATCAAAAGAATCTCTGCAATTATTTTATTATAATGAATTGAATAGAAAGTATTTACTGTGCTTACTAAACTTCTTGTGCATGTTCTATTATTTCCTATTCCTTTTGTTACTATTGTTCATGTTTTTTATTTTCCAATCATGTATTGAACATTCTGAAATGTCAATTAAAATTATGTACATTTGTTCTTGTTTTTTATGAGTTGGGAACTATGATTCAGATGATGTCAAAAATAATGTCAAGTCTATTGGACGTAATTCGGGAGATTAGGTTTATTGAAAATATGGCTTGAGGCTATTTTAGTTTTTGAAGACATACAGAATCTTGATTTGGCTCTGTACAGGAGGGAGTTTTGGAAGCAAACACTGAGAACTGATCACCCAGGTACCTGGAAGTAAACCCTACCTCATTCCCTGCTAAAGAAAGGGATAGGCTTCTAAGTCTTTTATTCAATATCAGGTGTTACTGTGGTCATTATTTAATAAATCACACTCTGTTATAGCAAATCCTGTGAGAAGCTAAACACCTGCTTTTGGTACTAATTTTTTGAATACATGGCCAAATGAGATAAAAGAGAGGCCTAGCATTAGAAAGAGCTAATGCATTTAGTTGAAGTTGAAATATCTGCTCACCTGTGTACTGCTGCATTAAATTCAAAGTTGCATTTAATGTATTAGTAGTTCCCGTTTTTATCTGTATAAAGAATGAACAATTTTGATGTCTTTTATGGTAGGTAAAATAAAAGTGTAATGAAGGATTGTACAATGGCTTACTATTTCTAAATATATTCATATGGTGCTTTTGAAAGTTTGAAGTCAGTGCTGAAGACCTTGTCAATGCTTTGATTTTCTTAGAGATATATGAAACTCAAACAGTAGTAACAATTAGCTTTAGATTGAGGGACTTTGGACTAAAAAAAAAAAAAAGTAAACCTTGATAATTTCAAGTTGTTGTGTGTTTGTGTGTGTGTTCAGTCTTCAAAAAGAAAAAATATTTTAAATATTTGGGTATTACATGAACCTGTTCAGTGCTAATTTCAATGCATGATTAATTTCTCTTTTCTTAAATCTAAATTGTGGTATAAATTCATTTAAAAAATACCTGATCACTGTTTATTATGGTAGTTAAAATGCATCATGTAATCTGTTCTTCAGTAGAGATACAAGAGGCATAATTATCATTATGGATTCTTTACTCACTACCACCTATCATGAAAATCCATTAATTATGCATTTCATTATTCACTCATTAATGACAATTGACCATAGGTTTTGAATGATTCATAAATACTTGTATCAACAGAAATATCTGTGAAAAATGAATTCTACCTGTATTATGACCCTTAACCCATAAAAGTATACTTACAATGAATATGTGGTAAACGAGGGCCATTAGACATTTTAAAATTACATAAAGAAGTGAATTGATCACACATTTAATTCTGATTTACTGAATGAATGGAGATCTGCTACTTTGTGAACAAAATACATGGCTTCATTTAAAAATTGTTCTCTTTTTGCTTTCTTTTTCCACTCTGGTTCCTGCATATTATATCAAAAAAGATTAGGTTCATGCCTTTCAGCATACTGTAGTCATCCCCATGCCTCTTTCTTAGACACAAACACAAAGAGATATAATACATGCTCGGAAAAAAAATGAGATGTGTTCTATCAAAGACGACTAGGAGAAGGAAGCCCAGACATATAAATGTATTATGCATGAATGTGTCCCTCTCTAATGCATGAGTAAGAGAGAAATATTAAGTTATGCACATTGTTAGAAAATGCATTGAATTGATGTTATTTATAGATTGTAGGGAACTAACATGTTGATTAGGGAAGAAAAAAATACTGGCCTAGCTTTATCATTACAAACATAATACCTTGTATCCATGTGTAAACATTATATGTCATGAAAATAATTAAATATATTAGTAAGTCAGATTATTTTGGATACAAATTTTGCTTACTTACAGTACTCAATTAGGTATTCACAAGAAAAAGTTGCTGCTATTCACATAAATAGAATGTAAATAATGGATTCTTGTTCTGACTAAATTTTGCTCTCTGTATAAATCCATTTTCACACTGCTATAAAGAACTACCTGAGACTGAGGTGTTAATAAAGAAAAGAGGTTCAATGGACTCACAGTTCTTCATGGCTGGGAGGCCTCAGGAAACTTAAAGTCATGGAGGAAGGTAAAGGGGAAGCGAGACATGTCTCACGTGATGGCAGGAAAGGGAGAGTGAAGGGGGAAGTGCCACACTTTTAAACCATTAGGTATCATGAGAACTGACTCACTATCACGAGAACAGCATGGGGGCAATCCATCCCCATGATCAAATCACCTGTCTCCAGATCCCTCCTCTGACATGTGGGTATTATAATTTGACATGCAATTTGGGTAGGGACACTGAACCAAACCATATCACTCCACTCCTGGCCCCTCCCTAATCTCCTGTCTGTCTCACATTGCAAAATCAATCATTCTATCCCAACAGGCCCCCCACCAAAGTCTTAACTCATTTTAGCATAAACTCAAAAGTCCAAGTCCAAAGTCTTATCTGAGACAAGGCAAGTCCCTTCAGCCTATGAGCCTATGAAAAAAAATTAAAAGTTAGTACTTCCAAGACATAATGGGTACAGGCATTGGGTAAATGCTCCTGCTCCAAATGGGAGCAACTGGACAAACCAAAGAGGCTACAGGCCCCATGCAAGTCTGAAATCCAGCAAGGCAGTCATTAAATCTTAATGTGCCAAAATAATCTCCTTTGACCCCATGTCTCACATCCATGGCACACTGATGCAAGAGGAGGGCTCTGAGGCCCTTGGGCAGCTCCACCCCTATGGCTCTACAAGGTACAGCCCCCAGGGCTGCTTTCACTGGTTTGCATTGAGTGCCTGTGCCTTTTCCAGGTGCAAGCTATAAGTGTATCTACCATTCTGGGGTCTGGAGTACAGTGATCCTCTTATGGCTCTACTAGGCAGTATCCCATTGGGAACTGTGTGGGGGTTCCAATCCCACATTTCCCTTCTGTACTGCCCTAGGAGAGGTTCTCCTTGAGGGGTCTGCCCCTGAAGCAGACATCTGCCTGGACATCCAGGAGTTTCCATACATCCTCTGAAATCTAGGTTGAGGTTCCCAAACCTCAATTCTTGCCTTTTGTGTACATGCAGGCCCAACACCTCATGGAAGCTGCCAGGGCTTGGGGTTTGCACCCTCTGAAGCCACTGCCCAAACTGTATCTTGACCCCTTTTAGCCACAGCTATAGCTGTAGCAGCTGGGATGCAAGATGCCATATTCCAAGGCTGCACAAAACAGCAGGGCCCTGGGCCTGGCCCATGAATTCATTTTTCAACCCTAGGCCTCTGGACCTGTGATGGAAGGGGCTGCTGTGAAGATCTCTAAAATGCCCTGGAGACACTTTCCCCATTGTCTTGGCAATTAACATTCAACTCCTCATTAGTTATGCAAATTTCTGCAGCCAGCTTGAATTTCTCCTGGAAAATTGATTTTTCTATTCTACCTCATGGTCAGATTGCAAATTTTTTTAACTTTTATGCTCTGGTTTCCTTTTAAATATAAGTTCCAATTTAAGAACATCTCTTTCTTCACACATATGAGCTTACACTTTTAGGAACACCCAGATTATATCTTAACTACTTTGCTGCTTATAAATTTCTTCTGCCAGATACACTAAATCATCTCTCTCAAGTTCAAATTTCTGCAGATCTCTAGGGCAGGGGCAAAAGGCTGCCAGCCTCTTTGTTAAAGCAAGAAAGAGTGACCTTTGCTCCAGTTCCCAATATGTTCTTCATCTCCATCGGAGACCACCTCAGCCTGGACTTCATTGTCCAAAACATTCAAATCATTATCAGCATTCTGGCTAAAACCATTCAACAGGTCTCTAGGTAGTTCCAAACTTTCCCACATTTTCCTGTCTTCTTTTGAGCCCTCCAAACTGTTTCAACTTCTGCCTGTTACCCAGTTCCAAAGTTGCTTCCACATTTTCAGGTTATCTTTCAGCAGTACCCCACTCTCTGCTGTGTCAATTTACTGTATTAGTTTGTTCTCACACTGCTATAAAGATACAACCTGATACTGGGTCATTTATAAAGGAAAGGGGTTTAATTGACTTACTCTGTGGAGACACAAAGCTAAATTATATCAGTTTCCATATAAATGAATCTTGCATGATTTATTTTCCAACATTTTCACATAAGAATACTGCCTTTTCTTTTTGGTAATAAGCATATTAAGGAAAATAAGGTATTTTAAAAGCTATCAGAGAAAGGGAATTCCTATTGAGGAAAGATATATTTTTATTTCAAGCCATCCCAGGATTTGGGTATATGAAAGCAAACATTCTAGAAGCAATTGTAAGGAAAGGAGAAGTAGTAGAAACAATGGGATATATGTGGAATCTGAGTAGAATGAAGAAGTATGCCTAGAATCTATTCAGCAGAATATAAACTTGCTACAAAAAATGGCTTATGCAACAGTATCAATAAATTCTCATAAAATTGTGGTGTGCAGACCAGCCACATCAGCTCTGGACACTTGTTAGAAATATAGAATCTTGGGCCTCATTCCCAAACTTACAGAAATAGAAGCTCTGATGTGTCCAGGAATCTGTGTTTTAATAAGCTCTCAAGAAGATTCATATATATATATATATATATATATATATATATATATATATATATATACTAAGTTTTTAGAAGTATTGTATAAGATTCTAAACATATCAAGGTTATTCGTCATTTTCTATCCAACACCTAGAAGAGTCCCTCCCAAAAGAAAGAACATAAGGTTTTATAAGTTTCATTGTATAGTTGTATACATTGTTTCATTGTATAGTTCAACTCATTGGCTAAATTTATAGCTAGGTATTTTATTTATTTAATACTGTCTTAAATTGAATTGTTTTCTTGATTTCTTATTCAATTAGGTCAATATTTGCGTGTAAAAATGCTACTGAGTTTTGTAGATTATTTTGGTATTATTCAACTTTACTGTATTTGTATATTAATTCACAGTTTCTTAAACAGAATTTTTGAGTTTTGTTACATATGGGATCATGACATTTGCAAATAGAGATTATTATACATTTTTATTTCCAATTTGGATTTCTTTTAGTTATTTATTTTTCTGGTCTGATTGCGCTAATATTTCTGGTACTATATTGAATAGATGTGGCCAGAGTGGGCATCTTTGCCTTGTACCAAATCTTAGTGGAAAGGTTTTCATTTTTTTCTCCATTGATTATAATGTTAGCTGTGTTTTTATCATAAATGGCCTTTATTATCCTTAGTAACTTTCTATATTGAAATGGTTGATAGTTTTTGTCAAGGAAGTTTGTTAAACTGAGAAAGACAAAAATAAATGGAAAAATGTTTTATTTTCATGGATTGAAGGAATTAATATTGTTAAAATATCTATGTTACCCAAACAATATACAGATTCAATATAGCTATTATCAAAATTTAAATAGTGTTCATCACAAAAATGGAAAAAAATACTAAAATTCATAAGGAACCATAAAGAAACCCAGATTGCCAAAACAATTCTGAGAAAAAAAAAGTTGGAAACATCACACTTTGTGATTTAAAATTATATTACAAAGTTATGGTAATCAAAACCATATTATCCTGGCACAAAAAGAGACATGTAGACAAGTGGAAAAAAAGTAGAGAGCCCAGAAATGAATTCAAATAAGCCTAGGAATTAGTGAGCTTAAAAAGAGGCTACAGAAAATACACAGTCAGAGGAGACAAGAGACAAAAAGAATGAAAAAGAATAAAGTATGTCTACAAGATTTATAAACTATCCTCAAAAAAGAAAATCTAACCGTTATTGGCCTTATAAAGGAGGCAGAGGGAGAGATTGGGGGCAGAAAATTTATTCAAAGTAATAATAACAGAGAAATTCCCAAACCTAGAGAAATATATCAATATCAAATACAAGAAGGGGATAGAACACCTTGCAGATTTAAAAGAAAGAAGGCTACTTCAAGACATTTAATCATCAGTCTTCCAGAAGTCAAGGACAAAGAAAGGATCCTAAAAGCAGCAAAAGAAAAACACCACCACCACCACCACCACCACCACCACCACCACCAACAACAACAACAACAACATAAAAACAACATACAAGACAGCTTCAATATGTCAGGCAGCAGGCTTTTCAGTAGAAATCTTACAGGCCAGGAGAGAGTGGCATAAAATTTTTAATGTTGAGGGAAAAAAATTCTTGCCCTAGAATAGTATATCTGTTGAAAATATCTTCCAAACATAAAGGAGAAATATAGACTTTCCCAGACAAGCAAAAGCTGAGGGATTTCATTAATACCAGATCTGTCTTACAGAAAATGATAAAGGAAGCTTTTTAATCTGAAAGAAAAGGACTAAGAAATCATCGGAAGGAGCAAATCATTAGTAACAGTAAGTACCCCTTAAAACTAATAACACTTTAATTGTGGTGTGTAAACTACTCATATCAGGAGTAGAAAGACTACATTTTGAACCAATAAAAAATAATAACTACAACAACTTTTCAAGACATAGACAGTATAATAACATACAAACAGAAAAAAGAAAAAATGCACATGTATACCTGAACCTAAAATAAAAGATTAAAAAAATAAGAAGTGAGGGAATGAAGTTAAAGTACACAGTTTTAATTAGATTTTTCTTTGCTTGTTAGTTTGTTTATGCAACAAGTGTTAAGTTGTCATTAGTTAAAAATAATGGTTCATAGATATTATTTACAAGCTATGTGGTAATGTCAAATTAAAGAATATGAGACAAATTTACAAAAAAAATGAAAATCAAGAAATTAAAACACACCAGAGAAAATCATCTTCACTACAAGAAAGACAGAAAGGAAAGACGAAAGGGAAGACAACAAAGTAATCAGAAAAATAATAACAAAAAGGCAGAAATAAGAGGTCTCTACTCATCAATAAAAACATTGAATTTAAATATACTAAATTCTCCAATCAAAAGAAATAAAGTGGATGAATAAATTTTTTTAAAAAGACCCAATTTTACATTGTTATAAGAAAAACATTTTATGTGTAAAAACACATACATTGAAAATAAAGGAATGGAAAATGATATTTCATGCAAATGGAAATCAAAAAAGAGAAAGAGTGTATATGTATATAAGACATTAACACAAATTGTATACAAGATGACAAAGATAGTCTTTATATAATGGTAAAGTGTAAGTTCATGAAGAGGATATAATAATTTTAAACACATATGTACCCAACCCTGGAGCACCCACATATATAAAGGAATTATTATTAGAGCTAAGATAGGCCCTAAAAAGGCAAAGAAAGATGACATTTTATCTGCACGTTAGATTAAATGGACCTAATAGGTATTTACAGAATGTTTCATTCAATGACTGCAGAATATACATTTATCTCCTCAGCATATGGATCACGCTCAAGAATAGATGATATGTGAGACCACATACCAAGTGTTAAAAATTCAAAAAAATTGAAAGTATAGGATGTATCTTCTCTGACTGCAATAGAATAAAACTAGAAGTAAATAAAAATTACAAAGTAATACATATGTGTACACTATACATATGTGTATACTATAAACTATAGTATACTGGAAACTATACATATGTGTATTCTATACATATGTATAGTTTCCATAGATGGATTTCCATAATTTCCATACATGCAAATTAAACAATATGCTCCTGAATTACCAGTGGGTCATGAAGAGATTAAGAAGAAAATTCTCCCCAAAATGAAACTAATAATAATTAAAACATAACATATAAAAACCTATGAGATATAGCAAAATCAGTACTAACAGAAAAGTTTGTAGGTATGATTGCCTACCTCAAAAAAAAGTAGAAAAACTTCAAATAAACAACTTAATGATACAAAAAGAAAGAAAAGCAAGAGCAAACAAAACCCAAAATAGTAGAAGCAAAGAAATAGTAAAGATCTGAGAATGAATAAATAAAATTAAAACAAAGAAAATAATGAAAAAGATCAACAAAACAAAAAGTTGGTGATATGGTTTGGCTCTGGGTCCCCACTCAAATCTCATCTCAAAATGTAATCCCCGTGTGTCAAGGGAGGAACCCAGTGAGAGGTGATTGGATCATAGGGGTAGTTTCCGGCACGCTGTTCTTGTGATAGTGAGTGAGTTCTCATGAGATCGGTTGGTTTTATAAGGGGCTCTTCCCTCTTCACTTGTTCTCTCTTTTGCTGCCTTGTAAAGGAGGTGCTTGCTTCCCCTTCTGCCATGATTGTAAGTTTCCTGAAGCTTTCCCAGCCATATGGAACTGTGAGTCAATTAAACTACTTTCCTTTATAAATTACCCGGTCTCATATAGTATCTTTATAGTAGTGTGAAAATAAACTAATACAGCAAATTGATACCATGAAGAGTAGGGCATAACTTTATATGGAACCACAAAAAATGCAGAATAGCCAAAGCTATTCTGAGCAAAAAGAACAAAACTAGAAAAAATCACATTACCTGACTTGGAATTATTCCACAAAGCTATAGTAATCAAACCATTACCGGACTGGTATAAAAACAGATACATAGCCTAATATAAAATAATAGAGAACCCAGAAATAAATCCATTCATCTACAGTGAACTTATTTTTCACAAAGATGCCAAGACCATACATTGAAGAAAGGACAGTTTCTTCATTAAGTGGTGCTGGCAAAACTAGATAGAAAACATGCAGAAGAATGAAACTACACTTCTCTCTCTTGCCATATACAAAATCAAATCCCAATAGACAAACAACAAATCTAAGACCTCAAACTGTGAAACTACCAAAAGAAAAACCACTGGGGAAACTCTCCAAGAAATCTGACTGGGCCAAGATTTCTTTAGCAATTTATTGAGCACAAGTACAGGAAACCAAAACAAATATAGACGAATGGGATCACATCAAGTTAAAAAGCTAAAGAAATCTTCAACAGAGTGAAGTGAAAACCCACAGGATGAGAGGAAATATTTGCAAGCTATTCATCTGACAAATAATAACCAGTATATATGAGAAGCTCAAACAACTCTACAGAAAAAGAAATAATAATCCAGCTAAAAAATGGGCATATCTAAATGGACATTTCTCAGAAGATGTAGATATAGCAAACAGGTATATGAAAAGCTGCTCAAAATCAATGATCATCAGTAAAAGTAAATCAAAACTCTCATCAGATATAGCCTTACCCCAGTTAAGATACTTTGTGTCTAAAAGATATTAACATGCTAGTGAGGACTGAAGAAAAGGGAACCCTCATACACTGTTGATGGGAATGTAAATTAGTGCAATCACTATAGGGAAGAGTTTGGAGATTCCTCAAAAGACTAAAATTAGAGCCACCATATGATCAGGCAAGCCTGCTGCTAGCTACATATCTAAAATAAATAAAATCAGTATATAGAAAAGATTATCTATCTGCACTCTCATGTTTATTGCAGCACTATTCACAATATACACAATGAAGTACCATTGAGCCCTAAAAAAATTTGAGATCCTGTCATTTGCAATAGCATAGATGGAACTGGAGGACATTAAGTGAAATAAACCAGTCATTTTGTTCTCACTTACGAAAGATAACAATTAAAACAATGAGACTAATGGAGATAGAGTGTAAAACATTGATTACCAGTGCCTTGGAATGGTAGTAGGGGGTGGTAAGAGGAGATGGTTAATGAGTACAAAAATATACTTACATAGAATGAATAAGATCTAGTATTTGATAGCACAGCAGGATTAGTACAGTCAACAATAATTTATAGAACATTTTAAAATAGCTAAAATATTATATTTGGATTCTTTTTAACAAAGAATGGATAAGTTCTTCAGGTGATGTATACCCCATTTCACCTGACATAATTATTACACATTGTATGCCTGTATCAAAATATCTCATGTACATCATAAATTTATACACCTTCTATGTACCTGCAAAAAATAAGAAATAAAAAAAACATGACAGGAGTACAAATTGGTTCGTAAATAGAAAAAAAAGTTTACTCTTTTTATGTATAAAATACAGATATGCCTATTTACAGATATACGTGTACATATATAATATTAAAGTTTTACGTATGGTGATATGAAGGTTGATCTATATTTTCTCACTTCAGGGAGATCCCTGTACGTTCTTTACCTAGCTATGTATTATAGTATTAAAATTTTATACAGGAGCGATTAGGGAAAATAAATGACTCAAGTGACTCCACAGGGTGGTGATAATTAAAAAATAAGGTTGAGAAACCCTGACTTGGAGGAAAGTTATCATCAGGGTGATAGCAGTTGCAACTCCAGAATTTCTGTATTGGGATTGGGTGTTCCAAAAGACAATATTGTTGGAAATGGAAGTGATTTGAGAAGTGGTTGCAGAGAAAAGTTAGAAGATTTTGCTTGAAATTTATTGCATTTGCATAATTGTGGTAGCCAGAATTCTAAAACAGCCCCCAAGAGCCATGTATACATGGCTGGTGTACATTCGCTGTATAATGCAATATCCTTGAGTGTAGGTGGGATCTGATAATATGATGAATATTACTTTCATGATTAGATTACATGGCAAGAGTAAAGATATTTTTCAGATGTAATTAAAGGGCCTAATCAGTTGACCTTAAGTTAATCAAAAGAGGTATAATTCTTGGTGCGCCTCCCATAACTGGGTAAAGTCTTTTAAAAGAAGATGAAGCATAAGAGACATTACAATGGTGACCTTAAGGAAAGCAGACAACCATTTGTGAACTGCATATAGAGTGAGGTGACTTCATGAGCTGAGGACCTTGGTTTTATAACATCAGGAAATAAATTCTGCCAACATCCACATAAGTATGGAGGAGTACTTTGAGCCTGAGATGAGAACTGCAGCTCCAGCTGACACCTTGATTACAGTAGGATCAGAGAAGGGAACACATCTAAACTATGCCTATACTTCTGACTTATAGAAACTGTGAGATAATAAATGGATGTTTTTAAGCTGGTGTATTTGAAACAATCTGTTACACATATGTAATAAATTGCTACATGCTGAGCACAACATTTTTATTTAAATTTAAATAAAAATTTGTAATATTTGACACATTCAATGCCTGATCCGATCATTAAAGCCTACTGTGCTACCACTGACAAGAAAGTACTATAGAAAAATATATATGGTGAGAAGTAAAGGAATACAAATAATCATGGTTTATAATATGGCCCAGGATGAATATTCTTTTGATGGGGATTTCAAATGGATTTATTTAACTTTGAAAATTGATATAGTAAGTGAAATGTTAAAATATCTTTTAATATACATCAATTGATGTATCTTTTGACCTAATGTAGTTATTATTAAATACACTTATGAGTAGAGACAGTAGCATCTGTACAACAAACTTGATTAACCAAAGATGACATAGTGCAAAAGTAATGGATCAAAGTCTAGAACCTAGGTCTTTTGAGAGATTAGACAGACATTCTCCTACAGTTTCCTTCTTCTAAACCCATCTTAGTAATGATTTCTTATTCACTTAGAATCCAACCTTCATTTGATTTATGATACTGCTTACCATAAAATTACACTTTAGGAGAAATGAGGAAGGAAAACATATTTTAATGTAAAGGTAGATAAACATGCATGACTGGAATAAGTATATACAACTATGCTTAGTACTTTTATTCCACAATAAATGTTAATACTATTAAGATGACCCAAGCCATGACATATTTTATGTTTCAACTTAAAACTGACATATCTTGCAGTAGTAGTTCCATCTAAGGTAAAAAGATTGATTCTCTATTCAGTTTCAGATCTGAAACTAGATTATTAGTATTCTATGTTGGAAAGATTCTTCCTCTCTAAAAGTTATAAAGAAACAAGCAAATATTTGAACCATACTTTAATGTGGTCATAAGCCCCATATTCTATGTACTGAGGCAATTAATTTATTTGGCAATATTTAATATTATTTACCAAAATATTATAAATACTTATTTTTCTAAAAGATTATACAAGATTTATATTTTCTAAAAGATTATTTTTCTAAAAGATCATACATGCTCAATTCTTAAACTTTGCATTATGCTTCATACAATTTATACTCACTTTTCATGTTTGATAAATGTTTCAGATGGGAAGTTGACCCTGAAATTTAAAAAGATCCGTACATAAGCTGAGTACATTGTGGTTTTTAAGGTATTTACAGCATACACATAGCAATACTGCTTTTTCTGCAGAAATCTCTTCTGTACAAAATGTCTGTAGGATATTGAGCTACTACAGTAACTACTATGTCAATTTAAAAGATTTCTGAGTCATTCAAAATTAGGTGATTCTATATTAACAACTATGATAATTGCCTCTGTAAGGATATTCAAAGGTAAAAAGATTTTGTTTTAGTTCATCTTCATAATGCATTATAGAATGTGAGACTACGGGACTACAGAATGTGAAAAATTATGAAAATCACTTATGTTCTAGACAAAGCCTTTTTTGAGAACTGAAATTTAGATTTTGAAGCCCTTCCTAAAGTTCATAGATTAGAAATACAAGTTTAACCTCACAAACATTTGAGGCACTTCATTTTCCTTCTTAAATTTACTCCATTTTCTCTCTTCAAATATATGTAAAGAAAAATATTGTATTTGTTTTCAATTGCTGACATGAAAAATTACCACAAATTTGGCGGCTTAAAACACAAAAACTTACTCTCTTACTCTTCTGTAGATCAGTTGGCCAGTGCATATCTCATGGAGTTAGAACTGAGGTTTTATCAGAAAGAGTTCCTTGCTTCTTACAGATTCTTGAGGCTACCAGCAATCCTTGGCTTCTTGCTATATGACTCACATCTGTTTATTATCACAGTATCTTTTTTTCTCTCTGATATTCAACCTATTTCTTAAAAGGACCATGATGATTATATCAGGCCCACTCAGGTAATATTTCCATCTCAATATCATTAATTTCATCTTATCTGCAAAGTCCCTTTTACCGTATAAGGTATCAGTCAAATGTTCTAAGGATTAGGAAATGGATATCTTTGGGAGTTATTTCTTCAGCCTATCGCAAGTACTGATGTTCAACTTCATAAGTTTGGGAGTCACTATTTGAAGACTGAAGAGTCCCCAACAAGGAAAAATTCTTAGAGGGATAATGCTTGGAAACTCAGCAAGTAGCTAGCTGCTTAGGTAAGCTGAAGGGGAAAATATAATGCTGTACAATTTTATGGACAATTTTCATGGCCATGAGTGGTGAGCTGTTGATCTTATTCAAAAGTTGTGTTTATTTTTAAATATTGGAATTTACAATTATTAGAAAGCTGTCATGACCCAAGACTCATTTTATTTGTTTATTCAAGTAGAACATTGGTAGCCATATGATGTCTGGTCAGGCAGTTTGGAAAACTGTTGACGTGGTTAGAATGTCATCATGGACCTTAGGAGAGCTAAACTGCTCAGCTACCTCTATTTGGTAGTATCAAAGATTCTTTCCTCTGGGATATTGGAGGGTTTCAATTACCATAGAATTATAAAGTTCATGAGAAGTTCCTAGATTTTAGCTGTAGAACTAAATTCATAATAATTTGGTTTCTTTTTTATTATATAATGAATATGCTGAGATTAACTAAATGAAAAGCAACTATTAAAGCATATGCTTAATAGCTCAACAAATTTTGAGCTATTAAGTATATGTTAGGTATGAAAATATTTTGTACTGGACTTAAGCCAATATACTCTCTTATAACATTATTAAATAATGGCAATTATAAGGAACTTTTACCTTCGCTGATTTTTTAGAATCTGCCAAAAGTTTGCATTTATTAACTTATATAATCCTCAATATAATCCTATATGGTAGCTGCTATTTTAATATGCATATTCACATACTTAGGAAAAAACCAGAAAGACATTTGAACCCAGACAATGTAGCTTCAAAACTGATGTTCTTAACTACTAACACTATACTGTCCATATGAAATTTTACCAAACTTCAACAAAGTTAATTCCTAAAATTCCAGTGGGAGTTCTATTAACAAGTCAATGATGCTTTAGTGAAAAGAACTATAGTACAAAATGAATGAAGCAATAGAAACTAGCACAATTTGTTAAAAAAAATCTAAGATGTGGAAATAAAATGAGTTACTGCCACATAAAGCAAAAAGCTCCTTGGAGAATTTTCATATGCTTTCCATACTAAGGTATTGATAGCCACTTGGACTGGCGTAGCCCGCAGCTAGGTCTTTATTTTCTAGTTCTGCAAATGCTCTCTCACAGTGGTTCCCTATACATTTTATCACTCTACCCAGATCCATTTCTCAACATTCATTTTACAAATACTTTCTGAACCTTCTATGTAATAACAACAGTGTTATCACAGAGTCAGTGAGTCTATATGTATGTTTAACATACATTAAAACAATTTTTTTTTTTTTGAGACGGAGTCTCGCTTTGTCGTCCAGGCTGGAGTGCAGTGGCATGATCTCAGCTCACTGCAACCTCTGCCTCCCAGGTTCATGCTATTTATTCTCCTGCCTCAGCCTCCTCAGTAGCTGGGACTACAGGCGCCCGCCACCACGCCCAGCTAATTTTTTGTATTTTTAGTAGAGACGGGGTTTCATCGTGTTAGCCAGGATAATCTCCATCTCCTGACCTCGTGATCTGCCCGCGTCGGCCTCCCAAAGTGCTGGGATTACAGGCGTGAGCCACCGCGCCCGGCCTAAAACAATATATTTTTAAATTTACAACTGTAGTAAGAGGCACACACACCACAATGAAATATCATACTTGTAATCTAAGTGATGCAACAGTTGCAGAAATTATTTAGCTGGCAAATGTAGTCATAAATACTTATAATTTGTATATTTATTATGCATACTTTATTAATTGCATTTATATTGCTTTAGGTATATCTTGAGATATGCTTGAATTTTGTAATAAATATAATTTGTCTCAAATATAAAGTCACTCTAGAAAGTTACCTCTGCTTTCAGATGTCTTCAGAAATTCACCAAAAATATGAGGAGCTTGTCATGAGTTTAAGAAAATATTAGCTAGTTAAGAATCTAACACGGCATTCCAAAAGGGTGTTCAGTCATTATTGCCATAACCTTTCTTTTTTTTCTCACTCACTATTTACTACCAGCCCTACCATTTCTCTCCTGGTCCCACTTCTCACCAGTTACTTATGTGAACATTCACACCCCATACATACTCTTTCATACTTTGATGGAAATATCAGAAGTGATTTTGTTATTGGGCATTTTTGTCTCTGGTATTAAAATGTCAATATATAAACTGTTCACTATAACTGGAATTCCAGGCTATCTGATTTATTTTAAATGCTTCTGGTTCTCATCTAAGTTCTATGTCAACTTATCATTTCTGCTTTTGCTACTTAATGACCTAGACTTGTACTCAGAATTTATTTCTGCCTCTATCATTTAGCAGAAAAAATTCCAGTAAAACATGCTAAGTGCTAAGTTCTAAATGACAGGTGGAGTATGATTTCATAGGCCTCTTGCAATTTATGTGGGCAGTATGAACATTTTCTGGCTGAACTGCTGATTATTTTTATTGAGCAAGAGTATTTTCTTCTATGGTTAACTTTGTTACTCGATTATTACTCAATTACTTATTTTATTGAGCAAGAGCATTTTCTTCTATAGTTGATTTTTGTTACTCAATTGTCCTCTAGCTGCAGTATCAGGGCATAAAAGTATAAATATCTTTGCTAGACGATGCCTGCTTACTCTTGTGGTAGTTTTACAGTTTAAGAGTTTATACTTTTGCTTATTAAAAATATGAGTTGCAATTTTAGTACATGTTATTATTACCAGGCTACTAAAGTTCTTAGGCAACATGCTTGTTTATTTCTTTTTATTTTTTCCTACTTTTGTAACAGTTCCCTCTGTCCCATAAAGTGTTAAAAGTGGGTTTTGCCATATTTATCATTATTACAGAAAATGAAAATACCATAGTAACTATAAAAAAAATAAAAGCCAGTCCATGGTGGCTAATATTATGGGTCCTTGTTATAAAAACCAAAATCAGTTCAGCTGAATGAAAAAGCTGGAATTTACGCAAGCTCCCTCTGTGTGCTGTCTTCCATTTGAAACAGCTCAGTGCATCTTAGAAAGAATATAATAAAGGATTAAGAAAAAAATTAAGTGTTTTAAGATACCTTTTGTAAAACTGAACTTAATTTTCCTTTTTTTTAACTAAAGGCCTACTTATCTCACATATATCAAACAGCAGACCAAAGTGATTATTTCGATTTATTTTGACAACAATTCATTGTAATTATTTTGAAGTAAAGAACTGGACTTCATTTTTTTTTCTGCCTAGGAAGTAAGACACTGTCATTAAAAAAAAATATATTGACTAAGAATTTACATTAGATTGACCATGTGAATTATCATAAGTTCATACTGCCAAACACTGCTTTCTTTATACAGAATGATTTCTCAGATGCTATGGAATTACTGAATTGAACTCTATTTTATACAAGAAAACAGATTTCTAAAACTGTGACTTATTCATTTTGTATAAAAACATGATATAATGTATCTGAAAAATAAAACACTTTATGGAATTCTAAATTAAAGAGACATTTTTATGTTAGACAGAATTCTGGCATCTCCTCAGTGTATTTGTATTCGTGAATATTTGTGTTATATGAATGAATGAATTTTGGAAAGGGACTATATTTTCTATCTAATCTTTTTCGAATAACTCAGTTATTTAAGTAATTGCAGTTTTTTGTAATGAAGATTACTTTTGCACCAATCTAATATATTGCTCTTTGTTGGATCTGGGATTTAGTTTGATCCTACTTACAACTTAAATATGTTAACCTGCAGCTGTTACATATGCTGGCAGAAGACAAGAGACTCCTGAGTTAGAGTCAAGGGATTTTATTGATTCCAGAACACAAAGCATCTATAGTCATCATGAACATATTTCTATCCATTCTCTTTGTCCCCAAGTCTCACAAGGGCCATGTGAAGCAGCCTGGGTGGATATTGCATTGACAATGGGTTTGCTTCACAGCTGAGGAAAAACACTGACCTAGGGGATCTACTCCTTTCATATCAAGCAGTAAGCAAACATACTCTTTGTCCGGTAACACGTCATCTCCCAAGGTTGCTGCACACACACCCTACAAAATGGCAGAGGTGAAAAGTGGTCAGGGCCTTTTATTCTTAGCATACTCAGCAAGAAATACAGAAAAACAAGAAGTCCAAAGAGGATTTTTAGTACTCACACACTGTCCCTCCTCACAAAAAATAAAAGATACAATTGATGTCTAACTTATTTACATAGCTGTAGCATAATTTAGAATAAGTTTTGTGGTACTGGTGATATATAAATACATATTTTTAAATGAAGTTGTTCTATTTTAGTAATGATGGACTACTAGAACAAACTTAAACAGTCAAAATTTCTATTTTATTCATATTCTGGAAATTAAAATTCTATTAGTTTTAGCTATGTAACTATTAAAATGATGTAATACGGATTCATGCAATTCAAACTTTTTCAAATAACTGAAAATATTATCAATATAAAAATAGAGCTAATATGTAATTATTTCTCTCTTAATTTCTTAAAGATAAAACTGTCCCTCGGATGAATTTAAGGGGAAATAGGTAATAAATTATCATAGTAAAGACATTTGCTTATTTGAATACTAGGGTTTGGATGAAATTGTATGATGTTGTATTTGATATATTATTTTACAAATAAAAATGCGTTTGTTTTGTACATTTGAAAGAACTTTTAAAATTGTATTCTGAGTGATAGGGTGTGTTTTGAAAATAAAATGATTTTGTAAATTACATTATTTTCAATATCAGGTAAAATATGAGAAAGTAGTTTATAACTATTTTAAAAAAGCTAAAGCTCAAATTATTTAAATGGTTTGTCTATTATTTAGGGCAGGACACTAGTTTGCAGAGAAAACAACTTTAAAATTGAATCTTTGCAGGACTCCACAGGATATTAATGTACACTATTTCTTCTTGATCGTTTGAAATTGAAAAGTATATAAAATCAGAATAATTGACAATTTATTGCTGGCCCAATACATACTATATAAAATGACATGCTAAAGCCTACAGATTTCTTCCACATTAATGAATAATTGTGTCAATGATAACTATCACTGTATATGTTTATTAAGTTAAATTTATTCACTTTCGAGAGTAAAAAACTTTGATTTCCAATTATTAGTTGAAATATTACTTCGTGTTTTCTCTCCATATTTCTCCTCTTTCATTAGTTCACTTACAAGAGATTACAGTTCCTTGCCTTGTGGATTTTAGCCAATCATCCTAGAGTCGAGCCTCTATATATCCTTTCTAAAAGCCTGAAAGTATGGAAGAAATTCTGTTCAGCAAGGATTCAGGAGATATTGAGGAGTGTTTGGAAACTGAAAGGAGTTCGGTTCCAAGGAAATCTGTGAAGGCAATAGCAGTTTTTGGTCCCTTCCCTATTTCTTAATGAGGTCTTTCCTGACCATTTCATTTAAATTACTTAAATTGTTTTCCTCCTAATCCTGATCTCTATTTTCCCATATCACTTATTAACTTCGAACATACTGTATAATCTACTTGTTTGCTCCCTTTATAATGTACAGCGTGCCTTCCTTCATTAAAAAGCAAGTTCTGTAAAGGCAAGACTTTTTTTTTTTTTCCACAGTTGCTCCTGTTTTGTTTAACTTCAAAAGTAAAAGCGGTGTCTCATGCCTGTAATCCCAGCACTCTGGGAGGCCGAGGCAGGTGGATCACCTGAGATCAGGAGTTCCAGACCAGCCTGGCTAACATGGTGAAATCCCGCCACTACTGAAAAAAGAAGAAAAAATGCAAAGATTTGCTGGGCATGGTGGTGGGAGCCTGTAATCCCAGTTACTCGTGAGGCTGAGGCAGGACAATCACTTGAACCCTGACGGCAGAGGTTGCAGTGAGCCAAGATGGCGCCATTGCACTCTAGTCTGGGCAACAAGAGCAAAACTCTGTCTCAAAAAAAAGAAAAAAAAAAAGTAAAAATTGATTTCAGTTTTTATAATGATGGTAAGGTAAAATAAAGGGAATGGAAACATCAAAAAATTTGAAATATTCTGATTTGAAGGTGAAAAAGTGAAGGGAAGATAAATATAGCTCATATACAAAATTTTAATTCAGTAAATTTTATAGAAGTATATGAACTGTATCCACTTATTTTATGAATCAATAAATAACTTCAAGTGTTTAATTAATTGGACTAATGGATGACATAGATTCAGTGTATGAATATTTTAACCAGTGACATTTACACTGATTAACAAGATAATTAAAGAATGTTAGTAGTCACAGTCCATGAAATGATTAACAATACAGTACTTCACCTTTTTTATGTGAAAGGGAAGAGGGTAACAAGCTTATTTATTCAAAAGATCAAAAGAAAAGTCTATTATTCTCAGATATATTTTTAAAAATCCCTTTTGTAAGTAGTTTCTTCTTTTTCTATGACTATGTATGAAGGAAAGAAGAATTGAATTTCTTAAAAATTCAGTTGGTGCTAGACAAAGGTCTCCAAAACCTCCAAATGGCCAGTCAAAATTATCTTGTAGCCACAAGGAATTAACACATAAAAATGCAAGTGATTGCTTATTTGTTGAAGCCATTTTCCAGTAAGTTTTCTTTTTAAAGTGCGTCATGAAGCTTAAATAAAGTGATGATAACCTGCTTCTCACTGTTCTACTTCAAATGGGTCTAAAGAGAATGACAAAAACCCTCAACCTGTCAGTATCTAAAAGTTTATCCTTATATCGTCATTTTTCTTGTGGCCCAGTGACAGAGAGCAATATTCTAAATCTCATCCGTTTACTTTCTATTCTATATTTTTATTTTGCTAATCTCAGACATTTTAGCTAGTGGAAAAGTACAAGATGATTGAAGCAGCTATGAATTTTGGTTTACTCATTCACTCCATGTAGTAACTAGGGCAAATCGCCAAACATTTCTGAGGACGAAATTCTTTCATTTATAAAAAGCATGACTATGGAATTAATTTAGTTTTTTTAACACTAAAGAAATACATTAAAAGTTGCACTTATATATCCTACATAGTCAATAAAAGTTCATTCATGTTTCACTCCAATCCTCAATCCCAATAACTGACAATACTCTTCTATTACTATTGATTATGTGGGAACCAAAGAAAAGCATCCCCTCTGCCCTCTCAAAGTTTCTTAAAAACAAACTGACAATAGATAAAGAGGGGAAAACGCATACAGATTGATTTAATGTGCAAAAGAATGGGGTAATTGCATAAGGATGATTATCCAATAACCCAATGAGTTACGGATGCTTATATACCCTTCTTCATAAGGGAGGAGGGAGACGGGGAATGTAAGTAATTATTTTGAAAAATAGTGATTATTCTGAAGAAGAAATGGGCCCAGAGACAGAAATTAACTTTTAAATGATTCCCTTTGGAATTTGAATGAATCCAAGGGGCAGATATTATCTTGTGAAAATGTCTGCCCAGGTGTAGTTCCATTCCTTAGTCTTCTTTTCCTAGATATAGATAGATAGATAGATTGATAGACAGACAGACACACACACACACACACACACACAGATAGATAGATTGATAGACAGACAGACAGACACACACAGATAGATAGATAGATAGATAGATAGATAGATAGATAGATAGATAGATAGATAGATGATAGATAGATAAGATTTTAGGGAGTGTATGGAAGGCAATTGTATTCTCTTTGGCAGGCACTAGTCTTAAGGTAGATAACATAATAGAGTAGAGCCTTGCTCAGCATCAGATGACATTCAAGGATATTTAATTTAAAAATAGCATACCAGGGTGCCATATTTTGGGGAAAGTTTCCTAATATCCTTCACTTTGTTTTTTTCTACTGGATCCATAAACTTAATTAATGTAACTTAATTTTTTTATGATTTATTCTGCTCTAGGGGATGTTTTTGTTTAATATGTTTGAAGAAATATATTAAAACAAACAAACAAAAATGTCCATTCATGGAATGGAGATATTAGCAGATGCTTTGGAGATGGGGCAAAAGTACTTCAACTACTCACACATGTAGAAAATTATCTTGCTCTGCCTATAAGTAAGATAATGATATCTATTGTGTTTCCCCTTTTGTTTTAATTTGTTATACTTTATTCACTGAGATTCATATATCTTTTTTTTTTTTTGAGATGGAGTCTTGCTCTGTCACCCAGGCTGCAGTGCAGTGGCCTGATCTCGACTCACTGCAAACTCCGCCTCCCAGGTTCAAGCCATTCTTCTGCCTCAGCATCCGGAGTAGTTGGGACTACAGGCGTCCACCACCGTGCCCGGCTTTTTTTTTTTTTTTTTTTTTTTTTGTATTTTTTTAGTAAAGATGGGGTTTCACCGTGTTAGCCAGGATGGTCTCAATCTCCTGACCTCGTGATTCACCCTCCTTGGCCTCCCAAAGTGCTGGGATTACAGGCATAGGCCACCGCACCTGCCCTCATAAATCATTATTAAAGGGATTTCGATTTAATGATGAGATTAGAGTATTTGGCAGAATCAAGCATTCGTTAAATAAATGTTAACTGAGCATCCACTTTATGCATGACATACTTCGAGAGACTGAAGGTACAATGATGAAAAAAGACAGGTACATTTTCCTCAGGAAACATCTCTAACGTGGAAAAAATGGAAAGAATATTGGACATAGGTAACAATAGCTAGACCTATATTTTAGAATTACATCAATGTATCATTGTAAACTTCAGAACCCTGATTACTAAATGACAAGGTGGAAACAGATAACTTTTAGTTTATTTCAACCATAAGAAGGTATGTACAGGCTATTTATGCCACATACCAATAAAACCAGTTAGAAAAATTCAGCTAAAATTTCTAGCCAATTGCTGAAGACAGTGTTTATTTGGATTAGTATGAGAGTGGAACATTTTACTAGCTGCATACCAAAGGGGTGTTCATACACCTACTCAGGCTTTTCTCTAAAAATATCTCTAGGAGCACGCCAGAAAGATGAGGGTCAATGCCAGAGATGAGCAAAATCTACCCTTGTGGTTCAAGCCTCAGGGAGAACAACAGCAATGGCTGTGGAGATAGCATGAAGCCTCACACAGGCCCCTTTTCCTCTACCTCCAATATGACAAAAAAGGCCTTAAGCCACAGTGGGAAGGGTGTCAAACCTCCTCATCCGCAGAACACAGGCATAGACCTGTTGCAATCAGGAGAAAGCCTTAGATAATTAAGAACCACCTACTGATGGGAGGAGGGGCAAGAAGATGAATGAGCAAGTCTTACCCACAAGACAAAACATGCTGAGCAATAACAACAAAACAGCATGTCCAAGAAAAGATTAGCACGACTTAAGAAAAATGAAACAAACAAAAACTGCAGTTGACTGCTAGAGGAGGGGAGGGGAGCAAGCAGAGACAATTTTGTAATTATAGGTGTAAAGAGAATACTAAACTGAGCATGGAGAAAACGTTGAGGAAAACCCAATAGAAAATCTGCTGTAATCTAACTACCAGGTAACAGTAGAGAAATTTAAAGCCCATTGTTCCCTAAGAGTAACTGCAGCAACAAAAAATCTGAAACCTAGATCAGGTTTCCTTGAATAAACATCCCACACTAGAAAAAAAAATGAATGTCTATTTTCAGGAATAAAAAATATATACTATAATTTCTACTGTCAAACAAAAGAAATCTGACAGTCAGCCAATAATAATTAAACTGTGGAGAATCAAGCATGAAACCACACTCTATCAAGAAATAGAGCAATCAAAAGAATCAGATTCAGAAATGATCCAGGTGTTGGAATTATTAAACTGGGCATTCAATATAGATATAATTTTTGTGTTAAATGTTACAGCGAAGATGAACCACATGCATAAAGAAATGACTACTATCAGCTGAGACTTGAGGATAATAAGAAGGACATGAATATGATATAAATGTAAACACAGTAAAAAGGATGAAAAATGCCTTTGAGTTGACTCTCAAATCAACACAATTGAGGAAAAAGGGACACTGACGGATAGACCAATGGAAAGTACTCAACTGAAACAAAATGAAATTAAAAGTGAGAAAAAAAACAGAGCTATGGAAAATGCATTTTAAATGGTGTAACTAAATTTGAAACTTGAGAAGAGACAAAAGAATAAATATGAAGATATAATGTTTGGGATTTATAAAAATTATTAAAAGCCATCCAAACAAAGATCCAGCAAGCTCAGATAACATTAGAAAGGATAAAACAAATGAAGAAACAAACACCCTTAGCTCATAATATTCAAAGAGCTAAAAATTAATGAGAAGTTGAAAATCTTAAAGAATCAAGAAAAACAAATTCATTACATACAGAGGATCAAAATGAGAAATACCAATTTATCATCAGAAACTGTATGATCCACAAGGCAAGACTGATATTCTTGAAGATATTCAACAGAAAAAAAATGATTAACGAAGAATCCCGTACTCATTTTCAAAAGTGAAGGGTAAGTAATGATTTTCTCAGAAATACAAAAGCTGTGAGAAGACAACAGACTTCTTACAAGATATGTTAAAACAACTGCTTCAGGCGAAAGGAATATGATACAGAAAAAAAAACTTGGATTTATATGAAGAAACTAAGAGCTCTAAAACTGTCATCAATTAAGGTAAATGCGAAGTATATTTTTTAAGATTTATTTATTTATTTATTTATTTTAGAGACAGGGTCTTGCTATGTTTGTTGCACAGCCTACAGTGCAGTGACTATTTACAGGTGGGATCATGGCATGCTACAGCACTGAACTCTTAGTCCCAGGCTATTCTCCCGTTTCAGCCTCCCCAGTAACTGCAACTACAGGTGTGTGCCACCAAGCCTGTCTTTATTTTAAATTTAAAAAAAAGATTAAAGGAGAAATAATAGCAATTAAGTTTGTGTTTATAACTTTGTAAAAATAAAATCATAACAAAAGTTGCACAAAAGATAGTGGGGCAATTGAGAATACACAATTTTCAGATCCTTAAACTAAATACAATGCCAGATACCAACAAAACCAGTTAGAAGAATTCAGCTAAAATTTCTTGCTTAACTAGAATACAAAATGAGATCCTTAAACTAAATGCAAAATGAGACAATATTTTAAATAAGATTGCCATTAGTTAAAAATATATATTATATATTTAATATTTTAAGAAGTATAAAAATCAACCAAAAATAAATATAAAATGGACTGAGGAAAAAAATCTATTACTCCCAAAATGGCTGAAAAAGAGGGAAAAAAGAAACAAAAAACAATTGGGATAAATAAAGAAATAACTACATAGATAGCAGGTTGTAATACAATGTAACTGTAGTTACAGCCTAAGTATACCAAATAAAGAACAGAGGGTATAAGAATATATCAAAAAAGCAAAATCAAACAATTATATATTTACAAAAATGAACTTTAAAAATAGAACAACATAGATAAGTTAAAAGTAAAAGGCTGCAGGTGAATAAAACATGCAAGGATGAATCAAGAGAAACTTGGAGTGGTTATATTAGTATTAGACAGAGGATATTTAGAAGTAATAATGCCAGAGATAAAGTAAGATATTACGTATAGATAAAGGATACAATTCACAAAAAAACAAATTTAAATGTATACACACCTAACAAATGAGTTTTAAAATTAAGCATAAATTATATTAATCATAAATTATAATATTAAGCATAAATTTTACAATTACATTAACAAATACACAAAAACACAATTACAGTTGTATGCTGCAATAACCCACTGGTTAAATAGGTAGTCACAGAAAAATTAGAGAATATTTAGATGCAGTGAAAATAAGAACACAATTTGTAAGGAACAACTGAAGAGGTGCTCACATTGCAATTTATAGCAATGCAGGAAAAGAAGACAAGAAGAAAGTCTCAAATCAGTTATCTAATTTTATACATTAGCATAGTAAAAAACGAAACATAAATTAAACAAAAAGCAGGAGAATAAAAAAATAAAGATAAGAGCAGCAAGCAATAAAATGAAGAATGGAAAAATAATCATGAAAAAATGGAACCAAAAATTAGTTCTTTGAAAAGATCAATAAATGTAATAAAGCACTAGCCAGATTGACCAAGGTTTGTTGAGGGGAGAGGCAGTGGGAAGAGAGAAGATACAATATACAAGTATCAGAAATCAAATTTGGTACAAATATTTTAAAAGTTACTAAAAGATCACTACTCTACAAACAGTTTTATAGCAATGCACTATACACTTGACCACCTAGATAAAATGGTGGCATTGTTGAAAGACAAAAACTTCCAAAATACATCAAGAAAAAACAGAAAACATAAATACTTCATACATGTTTCAGAAATTAAATAAAATTTGTAGTTAAAACATTTAAATAAGGAAAATTTGAAACTACATTGTGTTTACTTACAAACACTACCAAACATTTAATGAAAAAGTAACACTGATCGTACACAAACTCTTCCATAATATAGAAGTGACAAAACTTCCAAACTCATTTTATGGAACAAAGCAATTAATCTGACTTGACAACAAAGTAAAGACAATTCAAGAAACTATAATTACAAACCAATGTACCCCATGAGCATAAATTCTCAAACATACAACATATACTAGATTTTGAATATAATCATGTGTCCAAAATAAAATGCAAATGGAAATTATTCATCCAAAATATAATGCAAATGGAAATTATCCTAGGAATATCATTATCTTAGGAATGGTTCAGCATTCAAATTCAATCAATGCAATTCACAACATCAACAAATTAAAGATGAAGACTCATTATCATCTCAACAGAAGAAGCAAAACATTTTATAAAATTCAATAGTTATTTATAATAACTACATTCAAAATACTAGGACAATAGGGGAACTTCCTTTACCAGATAAAGGTGTATAAAAAATCCTATATTTAGCCATGCTGAAAGTCTAAATATTTACCCTCTACTATCAGAAACAATGAAGCATAGCCTTTCTCACCACTCTTATTCTACATTGTGCCAGAAGTCAAGCTACTACAAAATGAGAGAAAAAAAAAAGTAAACTATAACTATTTGCAGACAATGTGATTGCTATACAGAGAATTCTAAATATCCAAGGATATTAGAACTCATAAATGACTTAGCAAGGTAAAAACGTACAAGGTCAATATTTGAAAGTTCATCACATTTCTAAATATCATCTGTGACCAATTGGAAATAAAATTTACCAAAAAGGAACATTTATAGTTGCATCAAAATTAATAATAGTAGGAGGGTGAGGATCTAAAATCTACCTATCAAATACTATGGTTATTTCCTGGGTGGCAAAATAATCTGTACACCAAACCCCATAACACAATTTACCTATATAACAAACATGCACATTACCCTTGCATTTAAAAGAAAGTTGAAAAAAAAAAGTCTTTATATGTCCATTAAAAAAATCAGAGGAAAAGAAATGAAGCAGTTGCATTTTTCTAGCTTCCGATATAGCTGCACTGTTTATACCTCGTGTTAGTCTGTTCTGTGTTACTATAAAGGAATTCCTGAGACTGAGTACTTTATAAAGAAAAGAGGTTTATATGACTCATGGTTCTTCAGGTTTCTCAAGCATGGCACTTATACCTGCATGGCTTCTGATGAGGTCTCAGGAAGCTTTCACTCATGGCAGAAGGCAAAGGGACAGCAGGAATATCACATATTGAGAGACTCAAGCAATCTGCCAGGGTCTTTTATTTATTTTTTTAATTTTCAATTTTTAAATTGTATTATTTATTTATTTATTTTGACACAGGGTCTCACTCTGTTACCCAGACTTCTGTGTAGTGGCTTGATCTTGGCTCATTGAAACCTGTGCCACCGGGGCTGAAGGGATCCTCCCATCTCAGCCTCCCTAGTAGCTGGTACCACAGGTGTGTGCCACCATGCACAGCTACTTTTTGTTTTTTTAGTTAGAGATGGAGTTTCCCTGTGTTGCCCCTTGTCTTCAACTCCTGAGCTCAAGCAGTCCGCCCACCTCGGCCTCCCAAAGTGTTGGGATTACAGGCATGAGCCACCACACCTGGGTATAAATAACAATAATAATAATAAAATACATGCAGATTGTGTAAACTAAGATTTTAAAACACTGATGAAAAAGTCCAAGATCTAAATAAATGAAGAGTGATACCAAATTCATGGTTTGAGAAACTCAAAATGTCAACTTTCTTCGAAAGACTTACAGATTCAATGCAATTTCAACCAAAATTTTAGCAGTCATTTTATAGAAATTGAAAAGCTGACACTAAAATTTATATTGATAGACAAAGAAAACATAATAACAAAAGGTTATTGGAAAAGAGCAAAGTTATTTGACTCAGATGACTCAATTCAAAGATTTGTTCTAAAACTAGTTATGAAACTACGGCATTAAAGAAACATAATTAAGAGTACAGCATGAAACTGACAAGTGTATGATTTTTCAACAAGTTGAAATTGATTTTCAACAAATATTCAAATGTAATTCAATGAAGAAAAGATAGTCTTTTCCACAAATTGTAATAAATCAGTTTAATATACATATACAAAAGTAATATCATTTTGTACATGTCATCATTTACAAAAATTAACTCAATGTGTATTACCAACCTAAATGTAAAATATACTATAAAATTTTTAGAAAGCAAAAAAAAAGAAGAAAACTGATTTTTTCCATGGGTGAGACAAAAATTCCTCAGGTATAACCAAAAGCACATTCCATAAAATTAGAAAATGACAAATTGGAATTTATCAGATTTAAGGGCTTCTGTTAGTTAAACGTACTAATAATACAAGTGAGAAAATGAGAAAAATGATTACAAATTAAAAATCTCATCCAGAACTTTTATCCTGAACATAAAAAAACATGACTGAAAGGTAATGGCAATCCCATTAAAAGATGGCAGAATTATTTCAACAGACACTATAGCATACAAGACTTATGAATTCAAATTAAAACCACTAGGAGTTACCACTAAAGACCTCATTAAAATAGTTATACAAAAAAACAGGATAAAAGTACTGACAATACCAAGTACTGCTTATTATAAAGAGTTATTATGTATCATAAAGGTAGAGCAACATTTTAAAACAGTTTGGAAGTTTCTTAAAGATATCATATACCATTTAGCAATTTTATTTTTAGCAAAGTATGCAAGTTATATGAAAACAAAAAAATAACTTTATGCAAGTGTTTGTAATGGCTTTATTTGCAATTTACAAAACTATAAACTACTCAAATGTCTTTTAGTTGACAAATGGATAAGCAAATAATTGCATTCATATAATGGAATGAAAACGAATAAACTACTAATGAATGCAATAACATCGGTTACTATCAAATGCCTTATGTTAATTGAAAGCAGCCATATTTGAAAGGCTATATATAGTATGATTTCATTTCTATAACATTCTAGAAAAGGTAATAAAATAAGGTCACAAAACATCTGTAGTTACCAGGAGATGTGGTGTCTATAAAGATGCACAGGGATTTATTGGGAATGATAACAAAGTTTGATTTTGGTGGTCATGCTCACACACTTCTCAATTTTATAGTTAGTATAGTGAAATATAAATCACCAGCAGAATTTTTTATTTTGGTTTTGGTTTTTCTTTTTCATCCCTCTCTCTCTCTCTCTTTCTCTCTCTCACTATTGTTTTAGTTTTATAAGCATGTTAAAGCAAATTCAATTTTCAGTAAGGTAAAATAATTTTTTTTTACTTAGAAAATTTGGAAGTCAGTTTTTCATTTTTCACATTAAAATATATGTTTTAGTTTATAGTTTTGTGATAAGTATTTTATGTAAATAAAGTACTGTGCTTAGATCATACAGAATTAGTGGTAAATTTCCTTGAAATATTATAAGTGACAAAAGAAGAGCCAGTGGTAAATGACAGATAAAGGCATATAACATTTTTATAACAAATTTAGTAGATAATGTATAATCTATAATTATTTTATTCTTAGTGCACCACTAGATTCGTTAAAGTTATAATTTAGAAATCCAGTATATTACTTCCTGGAGTTTATTATAGATATTTCCTGTTACCTAAGCTACCTCTAAAGGATTATTTAAATTCTCATAGTTAACAGTAGTTGAATAATGTCATGAAGAGTTATAGAGAATATAAATGGGATTGAAAGATTAAATATTACATAACTGTTTCAATGTTTTCATAGATATTCTTTTATAAAAAGCATAATGAAAAAATAATAGACAAGTTGTCTTTTTGTAATACATTTGTGAATATAGTTCCATCACAGTTTGTATTTTATTTTTAGACTCATATAACACTTTTCTTTAATGTTTAAAACTAATGCAAAATTTTTGTCCTCCTTAATGGTTTAAATGTTTATAGATTTTTAATTTTTTTTAATTTTTAATTTTTTGTGGATACATAGTAGGTGTATTTATGTGGTACATGAGATGTTTTGACACAGGCATGCAGATATATACACCATTTTATAGAATTTCCATACTGTTTTCTGAAACATTGTTTTAAAGTACAGATGTGTCTTGTTTTATTGTGCTTTGCTTTATTGCTTTTCACAGCTATTGCACTTTATATAAAATGGAGGTTTGTAATAACCTTGTGTCAACCAATTCTATTGGTGCTAGTTTTCCAACAGCATGTGCTCACTTTGTGTCTCTGTCATGTTTTGGTGGTTTTTGCAGTATTTCAAATGTTTAAGTTATTATTATATCTGTTATTATGATCTGTGATCAGTGATTTGTGACATTACTATTGGAATTGTTTTGGGGCTGCAAGAAGTGTGCTCATATAAGAGGGAAAACTTAATACAGATGTTGTATGTGCTCTGATTGCTCTACCAACAAGCATTTCTCAGCCTCATGCTCTTCTTGGGCCTCTGTATTCCCTGAGACACAACAATGTTAAAATTAGGCCAGTTAATAAACCCACAATGCCCTCTAAGTGTCCAAGTGAAAAGAAGACTTATATGTCTTTCACTTTAATTCAAAAGTTTGAAATATTAAGCTTAATGAGGAAGACATGTTGAAAGCTGAGATAGCCAAAAGATAAGCCTGTTACACCAAACAATTAGCCAACTGTGAATACAAAGGAAAAGTTCTTGGAGGAAATTAAAAGTGCTACTCTGATGAACACCCAAATGAAAAGGAAGCAAAACACTGAAATTGCTGATATGGAGAAAATATGAGTGTTCTGGATAAAAGATCAAACTAGCCATGACATTCCCTTCGGCCAAAGATGAATCCAGAGCAAGGGTCTAACTCTCATCACTTCTATGAAGGCAGAGAAAGGTGAGGAAGCTGCAGATGAAACGTCTGGATCTAACAAAGGTTGGTTCATGAGGCTGAAGGAAAGCAGCTACCTACCTACATTACATAAAACTACAAGATGAAGCAGCAGGTACTGAAGGAGAAGCTGTAACAAGTTATGCAGAAGATCTATCTAAGATAATGGACAAAGGCAGCTACTACACTAAAAAAACTCAGATTTTCAATGTAGATTAAACTGCTTTATATTAGAAGATGCCATTTAGAACTTTCAGAGCTCTAGAGATGAAATCAATGCCCTGTTTCAAAGCGTCAAAGTTCAGGGTGACTCTTTTTAGGGTCTAATGGACCTGGTGACTTTGAGTTGAAGCCAATGCTCATTTAGTATTTAAAAAATTCTAGCATACTTAAGAATTATGCTAATTATTTTATTCATTTCATATTTGGTATGGTGACCCAAGAGTATAAAAGTGTCTGTTCTGTCTGTACTCTATAAATGGAAGAACAAAGCCTGGATGAGAGCACCTCTGTTTACAGCATTGTTTACTGAATATTTTAAGCCCACTATTGAGACCTACTACTCAGACAAAAATATTTCCGTCAAAATACTACCACCGTTCATTGGAAATGCACCTGGCGACTGAAGAATATTGATGAAGATGTACGAGTTAATTAATTTGTTTTCATGCCTGATAACACAGCATCTATTCTGTCCATGGATCAGGGAGTCTTGTTGACTTTTAAGTCTTATTTTTTAAGAAATACATTTTGTAAGGCTATAGCTG
Organism: Gorilla gorilla gorilla; assembly: GCF_029281585.2. Lineage (NCBI taxonomy): Eukaryota > Metazoa > Chordata > Mammalia > Primates > Hominidae > Gorilla > Gorilla gorilla. The sequence goes on from NC_086017.1 coordinate 177,212,346, forward strand.
CCATAGATAGTAATCCCACTGATGGATCTGAGTAAAGTAAATAGAAAACCTGGAAGGATTTATCGTTCTAGATGCCATTACAAAAACTGTGATTCCTGACAGATAACATCAACATAACAAGAGTTTTGAAAGAAATTAATATTAGCCCTCCTGGATGACTGAATGGTTCAAGAATTCAATGGAGGAAGTAATTGTAGGCATGGTAAAAATAGCAAGGAAACTCAAATTAGAAGTGGAGCCTGAAGATGTTACCGAATTGCTGCAATATCATGATCAAACAGATAAAGAGTGGTTTCTCATAGTTTAAGAAATATAACAAATAGAGCAGTTTCTTGAAATGGAATCTATTCCTTGTGAAGAGGCTGCATACATTGTGGAAATGATTTAGAATATTACATAAACTTAGTTAATGAAGAAGTGCCAGGGTTTCAGAGGGTTGACTACAATTTAGAAAGAGGTTCTGCTGTGAGTAAAATGCTATCAAAGAGCATTACATATTACAGAAAACCTTTTGTGAAAAAAAGTCACTCAATGGAGCAAACATCACTATTGTCTTATTTTAAGAAACTGCCACAGCCACCACAGCCTTCAGTAACCACTACCCTAATCAGTCAAAAAACCAGCCATCAACATTAAGGCAAGATGTCCCCACCAGAATAAATACTGTGTTTTACTGAAGGCCCAGATGATCATTAGCATTTTTTAGCAACAAAGTATTGTTTAATTAAGGTAGGCACTTTTATTAGACATAGTGCTACTGTATACTTAATGGATTACAGTACAGTATAAACATAACTTTTATATGTACTGGGAAAACAAATAATTTTTGTAACTTGCTTTATAATCTTGGCTTTCTGTGGTGATCTGGAACTGAGGTGTGCCTGTAAATATGTGTTTGTCATGCAATCTCAACTTTTCTATATTACTTTATAAATGCAATGGGAGAGTGTTTTATGTGTACCGAAATGTTGTTGTGTTATTTGTGAATAGGTCAAATACCCTCATGTGAATTAGTCTGGACATCAGCTGTTACTGTTTACACATAAAATGCAAAGTGCAAAACAGAGATTAACTCAGCTTAGCAGAGCATTGATCACAAATGATGCAAAAGGACAAAAAGAAAAAAAAATGTGTATTTACAAGTCTTTATCTTCAACTCAATTATTTCACTTCAAATCTAAATCTGATATTTTTCACTGGTACTTTTACATTTAAATAAACCCAATTTTTGTTTAGTACAATACCAGTTAACAATTATTTTTAAATGACTATTACAGTTTAATAGATAAGGAAACAATCAAATAACTTATTTGGAGTGATAAGGTAAGTCATTTGCCTAGCTGTATTAATTAAGCCTAGGTTTGAATAGGCATTCTACCAGATATTTTCATCTTCATTCTCTCACTAAATTTCCATCATTAGTCATTTCTAAGGGTTAAGATACAGAGATCACCACTTAATATAATATTTGAGTTTAGATAGATATCTATTATACAATTATAAACGTTATCATTTATCAATAAGATAATTTAATTTTCTGTCCTCCCCAAAATCTGAAAACATGGAAAACTTTGAAAGAAGGATTTTGATAAAAGAGAAGATACTCTATTGCAATGGAGGTGAATTTACTTGAAAATGATATATTGAATAAACTTGTGAAACTGAAGAAAAATAGTTTACTAGAAATCAGAAGGAGCTCACTAACTCAGGCAAAAAATTTTCTGCATTTAATGAAAGTTCAGAAACTTTTATTTATTTAACATTTGGTATGGTGACCCAAGAATACAAAAGTATCATACACTACACATGTAATTGCAGCTATAAGCCATTAAAATTTCCATTTGGATGAAAAGGTAAATCTTTTTTCTTCTATACAGATCATTAATCATATTGCAAAAATAATAGTTTCTACTCAGGGGGAATACCATTCATTCTTCCTTTTGTATTCTCAATTTATTTTGCCATGTATTATTGGTCAGTGATGGTTTACTTAAAAAGCAAAATACAAATTTTTTGTATAGTTATTAATTTTGACGCAACAAATTCTAAAATACAGAAAGTTACTTTCCTTTAGAAATCAGATGATAGAGTAATTCAGGCACATAATTAATATATAAAATCTCTCGATTTGTTCAAATACCTAGCTATATATATATATATATATATATATATATATTTGTGGCTAATATTGTTAAAATGTGCTATTTTCTATCCATGGGTTTGATTTATCATATTTTATTTGTTTTGTTTTAGGACGCATTTTCATTAATATTGACAACAGTACACAGAAGACTTGATAGAAAGTGTTGCTATACATAAAAATTACTAAAACTGCCCAATAATGCGTGTACATAAGAAAAGCTTGCTTTTAATTTGTTATACCTTTAAATTATTTGTTAAATCACTTTATATATACAGGCACTTACAAAAGTTTAAAAGAAGTCCAGATGAGCCTTCTTTTAAACTTACCACTCCAGGGAAGTTATTTGATATTCCCTTATCTATGAACTTATAATATTCATTTTAAATAATTATGAGTTGGTATTGTACTAAATAAAAATTGGATTAATTTACAGATAAAAGTGGGATTGAATTTCTTTGAGACACTCTAGCTGATTTTTTCTAATTATGTAATTAGTGATATCATGGATAACATAAACCAATCTTAGATTCACGTTGAATTGATTTAATATTTTTGTGCACTATTATTTTATACATCAATTGAAGTCTAATAAAAATGATGAATTTGGAAATACTCAAGTTTTTCTTAACGATTTCCTACATAACAATAAATATTGTAATAAGCAATAATAGAGTTGGGTCAGAAGAAACGTAGATATCTAATTGTGCCTTTAAAAAAGACTATTTTAATCATTACAAATTAATCTAAATTCTTAATGATTTCTTATTTCATGTTGTTCTGGAAATGCTATGAAAAACATTTTATCTTGATAGGTATATCAAGAAAAATATTGCTGAGCATTATTTTTTATGTACTTAATTTTTATACATGAGATGATCTGGACAACTGAAATACAATAAAAAAAACACAGAGTGAATGTTATGACTTACCAAGCATTACGGTAATATTGTAGTATATGTGTGTATATGTAAATATGTATGTACATATATGTATATATGTATGGTGAATGGGGGTAGGGTTAAGGTAGAACATACAGGAGACTTTCAAATGACTGACAATCTATTGTATAAAAGCAGTTGACAGGTTGCTATGGGGGAGCATCTAGAATTCCTTCATTCTAGAAGTCATCAATTTTGATGGAAAGATCAAAATTTAATGGAGAAATGACCTTTGAATTGAAACTTGCAGAATTTTTTTAGGCAGAAAAAACATGTTAGAAGGATATTTTAGGCTTAGGAAACAGTGGAAAAATCCAAGGTATATGGGGAACAATATGTTTTTATTCAAGTAGAAAATTCTCAAGAAAATTATAATGAATTCACAGTGGTTATAAAAAACCATTGCATAAAGCTCTGACTCAAATACAGGCAATTCCAGTTTAGCTTTCAAAAAATAAGCCAAAACATGAAAAAGAAAAAAACTAATAAATAGATCAAATAAAGCGACATGAAAATGAAATTCTAAAAAAGTACATAAAACCTTTTTTAAGAGTGAAAAGTAAAATACTCATAAAGAATACAATAATTCTATTATCTGAATTAAATTATCACAACAGTCAACAAATATATTCCCTTGAGAAGATCACATTTCCAGGCAAGAATTATGTTAAAACTTGAGGTGGCTGTCTATTCTTTATTTGGAAGATATCTTCAATGAAAATTATTATTTTTCCCCATACTACATAAGAAAAGAGTGCAATCAGAGATAATGTTATTCATAATTTTTAAACTGAAGCAATTTCAGTTTAAACTGAAAGAATATAAACAGGTGGATGTAGAAGTGATAAAGGAAGGAATTTTTTTCCCCAAATAAGTAGAGAGAGCAAATATGTAAGACAGGAAAGTAGGGAGGGAATCAGTCAGCCAGTTTGACTTGGTCAAGAGAATAATGCAAAAAAAGCAGTAGTTGTCAAAGTTTCAAAAGTGTATTTTTGGCATAATAACACCAGGATAAGATGCTTGATTGAGCAGAAAGTAAGCATTCTCTGGAATGTTTTCCTCTTTCACAATGCATGCGTTATTTACTTGTAATTCTGGTTCCTCCTCAAAAACTTTACAGAGTTATATAATATTGCAGTAATAAAGTAGACATATGTGAGCATAGATAAGTAAAAAAAATGATTAACTAAAAAGTATTTTTAATGACAAAAATATGTGATCATTAAGAGAATGCTAACACAATAGCAAAGCATTATTTTCCCTTCTGTATGGTTTATCATGTAATATACTATATCACAACGTACTCTTTCCCTTCATAATGTATTATGGAAGTTTGTGTCAGAATATATGGAACTGACTCATTTTATGTTTCTAAAAGTTTACTTAGGTATAATATACATATAGAAACATGAACATATAGATGCACAGCTAGATGAATGTCCACAAAGCAAGCTCTGGAACCATGATCAAGAAACAGAAAGTTAGCAATGCCTCAGGAAGTTAGCAATGCTTCAGGAATCTCACTTGCCTAAGCTTCTTTATAGTCTGAGCTTTACAGGCAAAACCCCTTCTTTTGAAATTTATATTATTATGCATTAGGCTTCTTTTGTACAATTTTATGTTTGTGTAATTCATTACCATTATCATGTATCACTGTAGACATTCTCATTACAGTTTAGCACTCTTTTGTGTGATTGTGGCATAATTTATTCATATGATCTACTTTTAATGGCTATTTGGGTAGTTTCCTGTTTGGTAATAACACTATGCTACTATGAACACATTTGTGTATGTCAATATATGCATATCATATATACACACGTAAGTATGTATACATATGTATACACATATACATACATACATACACACACACATTTATATTTCTTTCTTCCTTTTTTTTCTTTTTTTGGGGCAAGATCTCACTCTGTCACCCAAGCTGGAGTCCAGTGGCTGTGATCTTGGTTCACTGCAACCTCAAACTCTTGGTCTAAAGCCATCCTCCCAACTCAGCCTCCTGAGTAGATGGGACTACAGGCACACACCACAACCCCTGACTAATTTTTGTATTTTTTGTAGAAATGGGGTTTTGCAATGTTTGCCAGACTGGTCTCTAACTCCGGGCCTCAAGCAGTCTGCCAGCCTCGGCCTCCCAAAGTGCTAGGCCTACAGGCATAAGTCACCTCACCGGTCAACACACATTTACATTTCTGTTGGAGTAGACGTATGAGGACTTGGGATATTCATTTGTTCAGCTGTAGTAGATAATGTCAAACTGTTTTTTGAAATGTTTATACAACTTAATCATTGCACTAGCAGTGCATAAAAATACTAGTTGTTACATCCCTTTTCTGACACTTTGTTTCTTCTGTATGGTTGATTGTCATTTTTGTTGGAGTGTCATAATATCATATTGTGGATTTGTTTTGCATTTACTGGTGATAAATAAGGTTAAGTACTATTTCCCGTGTTTATCGCCATTTGGTTATTCTTGTTTTTAAAAAGTGTTTGGACATCTCTTGACCATTTAATAAATTACATAATTTATCTGTTTCTTATTGATTTGTAAGACTTCTTCATACGTTTGCATATGGGACTTATATTGAATGTGTGCATTACAAATATCTTCTACTCAGAATTTTCCCTTTTCACTTTAAGGTGATTGTGTATATATTAATATGCATGTGGACCTGTATGTGTTTTATAGATGTTATTTTTTAGAACAGTTTTAGGTTTATTGAAAAATTGAGAAGCCAGTACAGAGATTTAACATATACTCTGCACTCAGTTTCCCCAATCGTTAATATATTACATTGGTGTGTACATTATTATAATTATGAACCAATATTGACAGTTTTTAGCCACTACAGCCCATAGTTTATATAGATCACATTAGAATGTCTTGTGTCTGTTCCACTATTTTATCCAGGATACCATATTACATTTCATCTCCTTTGGCTCCTCTTTACTTTGGACTATGACTGTTTCTCAGACATAACCAGAGCAAGAGGTGAGGTGATCCCATGAAGACTGGGTGGTAGTGAATGTCCTTACACTCCACTATGTCTTTTCTGAATCCCCAAGGAAGAGAGGACGCAGCACCACCTTACTGCTGGGTGTTGTGTAAGACCAGGCTCCCCAGTGGTCTCTAGTGATAATGCAGAGGGAAAAGAGAGATCTTGTAATCACCTAGTGGAGGCGAGGGTCCTAACTTCCTCTATGATTTTTTGATACCACCCTGGAGAGGATTTGGGGAAGCCTGGTTACAGCCTGGAGGGTGAGAAAGTCTGGAATCGCCAATTGGCCTTTACTGGCATGGAGAGAGGTGGAGCTACAGTGGCACCGTGTGTGTGTGTGTGTGTGTGTGTGTGTGTGTGTGTGTGTGTTTGGATAAATAGTGCTTATTGCCTAAAAAGTTTATTTCTTGGTAGGTTCTCTTTTTCCTGGCATTAAAAGCTAGTGAGGCCATGCTTTATTTGGATCTTAGTTTATCTGTGTCTGTTTCCCTGTTTGAAATATAAGAAGGCAAAGGAAAGCCCTCGGGAATCACCACCTTGTTGCTCTTTGGGTCCTGAGCGCATTAGCCGGTCTCTCTTTTTCTCTTTACCTTTCAGAGCTTTGTTATGTTTGCTTTATGTGTAATGCATGAAGTTAATAATTGTGCTTAATGGAAGGAATAGGAAAAAGTATGCCTACCTCATCTCCAAGAAGCGAAGCCCAATATGCTTATCTACTTTTAAATTAGCAATTGTTTCAAGGATTTTATTACTAGTATTCTCTGTTTCTCCTTTATCTTATTTTTAAGGATCTGTTTGCTAAATAGATGAAAATGACTTGTCGTTTTCAAGAAAATTCAACAATTTATATCACATCCTCACTCTGGAGATTAAAGGCTTTGAAGAATGATTTTAGTAAATATATGTTGCTATTTATCCATCTGTAGCAGCTTAATAAATCCAAGAAAAAAATTCCCACAGACTTATGTCAGCTGAGATGCTATGGGAGTTTTTATTAATTTTGTCTGCTCTAAAGCACTTTGACCAACCAAAATATTTGCTTCTGAAGATTTCTTGCATTTATTAATGTGATCTCACTTCTCTTCAAATGAAGCATTTCCCTAGTTTTATATAAAATAGTTATCTCATTTAATAATATATTTTATATTTACTAATATACAAATTCAAGAAAAATGTATTTTCAGTGTTACAATTCAGAGAACTATTGACAAAAGCATTTTATTTCCATAGTAAGAAATTTTTACAAAAAGAAGAATTTGGATCATTTTTATCTATTAAATATTTTTTGCCATTATCTTCAACTAATTTCCAGATATTGCTTAGTAATATCTTGCACATAATAGATACACAAAGATATGTTGATTTTTACTTCTGTTCATTAATAATTTCAGACATAGTTTAATAACATACCTTTGCTTTGCCATTAAATAGCTGTATTTTTCAGAATATTTTATGTATTAGTCCGGTCTTGCATTGCTATAAAGAAATACCTGAGAATGAGTAATTTAAAAATAGAAGAGGTTCCGACGTGATAACTCATGCCTGTAATCCTAGCACTTTGGGAGGCCACGGTGGGCGGATCATTTGCAGTTGAAGATCAGCCAGGCCAACATGATAAAACCCCATCTCTACTAAAAAAAAAAAAAAAAAAAAAAAAAAAAGCCTGGCCTGGTGGTGCACACCTGTAATCCCAGCTACTAGATATGAGGCAGTGAGGTGCGATCGCGCCACTGCACTCAGCCTGGGTGACAGAGCAAGACTGCGCCACAAAGAAAAAAAAAAAAGAGTTCTCATTGGTGCATGGTTCTGCAGGGTATACAGAAAGCAAGAGGCTTCTGCTTCTGGGGAGGCCTCAGGAAGCTTCCAATCATGGTGGAAGACAAAGCGAGAGCAAGACGTCTCACATGACACTAGTAGGAGCAAGAGAGAGAGAGGGGAGAGATGCCACACACTTTTAAACTACCACATTTCACGGAAACTCACTCAGGATCGCGAGTACAGTGTCAAGAGAGATGTTGCTAAATCATTCATGAGAAATTTGCCCCCAAGATCCAACCACCTTCCACCAGCCCAACCTCCAACATTAGGGATTACAATTCGACATGAGATTTGGTGGGGATACAGATCCAAACCATATTGATTTGTATGTTTATTTATTTGTAGTGTATTTATTTTGAAAACTATTTTAATAATATTTTAAACATACAGTATATGATAATGCCGTATGTCAGCCTTCAGCAATTGACTGAATGTATAACTATTTTGTTATCAAATGGAGTCCCATGTTGAGGAACAACTTTCTACAAATGCTATGGTTGTTTTCTTAAATATCAAAATATGTACTACGCATTTATATATGTATAAGTTTTATGTAATTTATTATTAAAATAAGAAGGGGTAATGTAAAAATTCCTTTTATTTAGGCAGTCTTTTGGACTTCTCTAAGAACGGTAGCAGGTGTAGATAATGGCAGGTTCTGTACGGATACAGCTGGGCATGTTAAATTTTTTTTTTTTAGAATTATAGTAGGATTAAGGAATTTTAATTTTCTCAGGTTCGACACAGTAGGCATGTTATACTTTTATAAACCAAAATATAAACACGTTTATTTTAGTAATTAAGTATGTCAGTCACATCATTAAACTTTCTATGGTCTTTCCTGCTAAATGCCTGTTCATGTCCTCCAGCAAAAGACAACTGCTATTCTATGTGACCTACAGTATTTATACACGTGCAATGAGAAGTGTTTGCTATAGCATTATTTCCTTCTTGAGTAGATAAACAAAATAAAAGGCTATGCATTTATCCATGACAATTTCGGCTAATAAATTCAAGTTTAAACCGGTTCATTTGGGTTCCAGAGCAGAAAGTGTGTCCTAATAAGAAGGACATAGTAGCTATTGGGAATATAATATTACTTATCTTATCAGAAGTGAATTAGTTATTGATCCCTTATCAGAAGTGAATTAGTTATTGATCCCTTAAGAATATTCAAAGGTCATATTCTTTGAATGGAGACAGTCAGTCTCTGCAAAGCAGACTGGAATGTCTCTAAACAATAGAGGCTAACTCTTGAACCAAAGATAAACCCAACATCACTTCCCATCTGGGTGAGCTAAATTTTTCTGGTAGAGTTGTAATTCTTCCACACAAATATTTTGTTGATATGGGTGAAAATTCAATATGTAACAAGACTGAATTTTAGCATCAATTTTGTGATTAAAAACTTAAGTAAGAGAACTTTAAAAGATTTTTATCTTCTAAACTATTTAATGAACTGGGTGCAGTGGCTCACACCTGTAATCCCAGCACTTTGGGAGGCTGAGGCGGGTACATCACTTGAGGTCAGGAGCTCGAGACCAGCCTGAACAACATGGTAAAATTCCATCTCGACTAAAAATACAAAATTAGCCAGGTGTGGTGTGGATGCCTGTAATCCAAGCTACTTCGGAGGCTGAGGACAGAGAATCAATTAAACCAAGAGGCAGAGGTTGCAGTGAGTGGTGAAATTCCATCTCAAAAAATAAAAATAAAATAAAATAAGTTAAAATAAAATAAATGTTTTATGAAATGGCTTTTAGATATTTTTCCAGGAGTGTTAGGTAAAAGATGAGAGACCCACCAAATGGTTAAATTGAGGGCAATGGGAAAAGATCTTAGTGTTTAAAAGTAACAAGATTATGGTAAGAATGAACATACTGAGAAAATGCTTTGTTAATCAAAAGATCATGTCAGAATACAATGATAGGCAAGATTACTGATCAAACAAAAAGAAGAAAGAGGGTACTGATGAATCAGATAATTAATGTTGTTTTCTCATCTTGCTCAGAATCTGTCTGCTTTTGCAATCTTTAGCTTGCTTTGATGTCTATGGTGAAAGTCTACTTCTACAGTGTTTTCCTGGTGAATTTCTAAAAATCCTAAGTTTGACATTTCTGTATAGACTTAGTAGTCAGGAAAATCTTACATTTGAATTTTTAGTTGGAAATCATAAGTCAAAGGATAAGCATTGTGTGGTTTTGTGTCAGTTATTAACAATAATGGTTAGGGTTTTTTTCATAGTATTCAAGAACATATTTTCTTGATACCTTTTCCAGAAGACCAAATTTTCCTGTTTCAAATCATGCGGGAGCCTTTCAGGTGATAATTTTGAATATGCAATTTGAATGTGTTTGTAGTAAAGCTGAAGATTTTATATGGGTCTCTGGCAGTATTTAGTCACATTAGTCAGTAATAGAGTAAAATCTCAAAACTTCCAAATGCTCGGAACAGACCGTTACTAACTCAGGAGATGACATGGGGGGCCTAGGCACATTATCTTAGCACCATCAAGGATACAGGCAATAATTTGGGGCATGTAAGGGTTAGGCTTATAAGATCCTTGATATTTATAATGGTAGAATTCCATTATTTACCTTTACAGTTCCTGAGCTTTGTGGTGATAAGGACAGTGGACTTTCTAGTTATTTTATTTTTAATTTAAAATTTTTTTTAATTTTCATGGGTACATGGTACATGTATATATATATGTGTATATATATGTATATATGTATATATATGTGTGTGTATATATGTGTGTGTGTGTGTGTGTGTGTGTGTGTATATATATATATTTTCCTGGGATACAAGAGATGTTTTGATTCAGATATGCAATGTGAAATAAGGTGCATCATAAAGAATGGGGTATCCATCCACTCAAGCATTTTTCCACTGAGTTGCAAACAATCCAATTACATTATTTAACTTTTTAAAAAATGTACAGTTATTATTGACTATGGTCACCCTGATGTGTTATCAAATGGTAGGAATTATTCATTCTTTCTAACTTTTTTTGTGCCAATTAACCAGTTTTAACTCCCTGCTCTCCAGGCCCCCACTACTTCACCCAGCCTCTAGTAACCATCCCTGCACTCTCTATGTCTATGACTTCAATTGCTTTGATTTTTAGATCTCACAAATAAGTGAGAACATAGGATGCTCGTCTTTCTTGGTCTGGCTTATTTCACTTAACATAAAAATGATCTGCAGTTCCATCCATGTTGTTGTTGCAAATGACTGGATCTCATTCTTTTTTATAACTGAATTTACTCCATTGTGCATATGTACCACATTTTCTCTATCCGTTCATCTGCTGATGGACACTTAGGTTGCTTCCAAATTTTAGCTATTGTAAACGTGCTGCAACAAACATAGGAGTGCAAATATATCTTCAGTGTACTGATGTCCTTTCTTTTGGGTGTATACCCCACAGTGGTATTGCTGCATTATTTGGTAGCTCAATTTTTAGTGTTTTGAGGAAACTCCAAATTGTTCTCCATAGTGGTTTTACCATCTTACATTACCATCAACAGTGTACAAGGAGGTTCACTTTTCTCCACATGCTCCCCAGCATTTGTTATTTCCCATCTTTTGTATAGAAAACATTTTAACTGTGCTTAGAATATAGTTCATTGTAGTTTTGATTTGCATTTCTCTGATGACCAGTGATGTTGAGCACCTTTTCATATGTCTGCCATTTGTATGTCTTCTTTTGAGAACTGTCTATTCATATATCTTGCACATTCTTTGACTGGATTGTTAGACGTTTTCTTACAGAGATATTTGAGCTCCTTTTATATTCTTGTTATTAATCCTTTGTCAGAGGGGTAGTTTGCAAATATTTTCTCCCATTCTGTGGGTTGTCTCTTTACTTTTTCGATTGTATCCTTTGCTGGGCAGAAGCTTTTTAACTTGATGTAATCATTTGTCTATTTTTGCTTTGATTGCCTGTGTTTGTGGAGAAAATTTTCAAGAAATTTTCGAACAGACCAACCAATATCCTGGAGATTTTCACCAATGTTTTCTTGTAGTAGTTTCATGGTTCAAGGTATTGGATTTAAGTCTTTAATTCATCTTGATTTGATTTTTGTGTATGACTAGAGATAGGAGTCTAGTTTCATTTTTCTGCATATGGATATTTAGTTTTCCCAGGATCATTTATTGAAAAGATCATTTTTTCTCCACTGTATATTCTTGGCACATTTTGTGAAAATGAGTTCACTGTAGGTCTATGGATTCATTTGTTGGTTCCTTTTTTTCTGCTTCACTGGATTATGTGTCTATTTTTATGCCAGTACCATACTGTTTGGATATTATAATTCTGTAGTATAATTTAAAGTCAGGTAAGGTGATTCCTCCAGTTTTGTTCTTTTTGTTTGGGAAAGCTTTGGCCATTCTGGGTCTTTTGTGCTTCCATATATATTTTATAATTTTTTTCTATTTCTTTGAAGAATGTCATTAGTATATTGATAGGGATTGCATTGAATCTGTAGATTGCTTTGGGCAATATGGACATTTTAACAATATTGATTTTTCCACTCCATGGACATGGGATATATTTTCATTTTTTGGTCTCCTCTTCAATTTCTTTCATCAGTGTTTTAGAGTTTTCATTATAGAGATCTTTTACTCCTTTAAATAATTTAATTTATTTTGTGTAGCTATTGTAAATGGTATTACTTTTTGTTTCTTTTTCACATTGTTCACTGTTAGAATAGAAACATGCTATTAGTTTTTGTATGTTGATTTTGTATCCTGCAACTTTACTGAATTTTTTTTATCAGTTATAATAGTTTTCTTGTGGAGTCTTTAGGTTTTTTCAAATATAAGATCATATCATCTCCAAACAAGGATAATTTGACTTCTTTTCCAATTTGGATGCCATTTATATCTTTCTCTTTTCTGATTGTTCCATGTGGTTCTTCCAGTACTATGTTGAATAACAGTGGTGAAAGTGCGCATTATTATTGTGTTCCAGATCTTGGAGAAAAGGACTTATTTTCCCTATCCAATATAATACTAGCTGTGGTTCTGTTGCATACGGCTTTTCTTATTTTGAGGTATGGTCCTTCTCTCTCCAGTTTATTGAAGGATTTTATAATGACAGGCTAGTGAATTTTATTAAATGTTTTTTCAGCATCAATTGAAAAATCATATGGATTTTATCTTTCATTATGTTGTAATGATGCATCAAATTAATTGATTTGTGTATGTTGAACCATGCTTATATCCCAGGGATACGTCCTACTTGGTCATGATGAACGATCCTTCTAATGTATTGTTGAATTCGGTTTGCTAGCATTTTGTCGATGACCATCAATATTCATCAGAGATATTGGCCTGTAGTTTTTTGTTATGTGCCTTTGTCTGGTTTTGGCATTATGGTAATACTGGCCACATAGAATGAGTTTGGAAGTATTCCCTCCTTCTCTATCTTTCAGAATAGTTTAAGTAGGATTCGTATTAGTTCTTCTTTAAATGTTTGGGGGAATTCAGCAGTGGGCCATCATGTCCTGGGCTTTACATTACTGGGAGACTTTTTATCATGGCTTTGATCTCCTTTCTTCTTACTTGTTAGTGGTCTGTTCAGGTTTTGGATTTCGTCCTGGATCAATCTTTAGAGGCTGTATCCATCTAGGAATTTGTTCATTTCTTCTAGATTTTCCAATTTATTGGTATGTAGTTGCTCATAGTAGCCACTAATGATTCTTTGAATTTCTGTAGTATCAGTTGTACTATCTCCTTTTTCATTTCTGATTGTATTTATGTAGATGTCTCTTTTTACCTAGTCTGGCTAAAGGTTTGTCAATTTTCTTATATTTTCAAAAAATAAATTTTTGTTTCATTGATCTTTTGTATTGCTTTTTTCCTTTCAACTTTACTTATTTCTGCTCTGACTTTTGTAATTTCTTGTACTAATTTTGGGTCTGCTTTGCTCTTACTTTCCTATTTCTTTAAGATGCATCATAAGGTTGTTTATTTGAAGTTTTTTCTCTTTTTTGATGTAGACACTTACAGCTATAAACTTCCCTCTTAGTACTGCTTTTGCTGTGTCCCATAAGTTTTGATATGTTGTGTTTCCATTATCATTTGTTTCAAAATATTTTTCAGTTTCATTTTTAATTTCTTCATTGATACACTGGTCATTTAGGATGATATTGTTTAATGTCTATTCTGCAGCTCTTGAATGAATAAAAAATGTGTATTCTGCAGCTCTTGGATGAAAAGTTCTGTAAATACCTATTAGATCCATTTTGGTCTATAGTGTAGGTTAAGTCTGATTTTTTTGTTGTTGTTTTTCTGCCTGAAAGATCTGCCCAGTGCTGAAAGTGGGCTATTGAAGTCTCCAGCTAATACTGTATTGGGACCTATTTTTCTCTTTAGCCCTAATAATATTTTCTTTATATGTCTGGATTCTCCCATGTTGTGTGCATATATATTTAACACTGTTATATCCTCTTGCTGAATTGACCCCTTTATCATTAAATAGTGACTGTCTTTTCTTACAGTTTTTGTCTTAAAATATAATTTGTCTGTTATATGTACAGCAAATTCTGGTCTGTTTTAGTTTCCATTAGCATGGGATATCTTTTCCCATCCCATTATTTTTAGTCTATGTATGTTTTCATAGTTGAAATACATTTCTTGCAGGCAATAGATCAATGGGTCTTATTTCCAATCCATTCAGCCGGTTTATGTCTTTTGATAGGAGAGTTTAGTTAATTTACCTTTAATGTAATTATCAATAAGTAAGGACTTAAGTCTTGCTATTTTTCTATCTGTTTTCTGGTTGCTTTTTGGTTTTCTATTCCTTCTTTCTTTCCTTCTTGTATTCCATTAGTGAAGGTAATTTTCTCTGGTGCTATAATTTAGTTCCTTGCTTTTTAATTTTTTTTGTATCCACTCTATGTTTTTCAGGTTGAGATTACCATGAGGCTTTCAAATAACCCTTGTAACCCATCATTTTAACTTGATAGCAAAATAACATTATTTGCGCACACAAACTCAAGAAAACAAGCAGAAGAAATGTAATAGATACTCACCTTAACCTTGTGTTACAAGTTTTTAAGTTTTTGTTGTTTCTCTTTATTTCTTATTGTACGGACTATGTCTTGTAAAGTTGTTGTAGTTATTATTTTTGACTGGTTCATCGTTTAGTATTTATAATTAGGATAAGACTACACACCACAGTTACAGTGGTAAAATAGTCCATGTTTTTCTATGTACGTACTATTATCAGTAAGTTTTGTGCATTCTGATGATTATTTATTGCTCATTAATGTCCTTTTCTTTCTGAGTGAATTATTGCCTTCAGCATTTCTTGTAGGAAAATTCTGGTATTGATGAAATCTCTCAGCTTTTGTTTGTCTGGGAAAGTCTTTATTTCTCCTTCATATTTGAAGAACACTTCGACCAGATACACTACTCCAGGGTAACAATTATGTTTCCTTCAGCACTTCAAATATGCCACTCTCTCCTGGCCTGTGAAATTTCCACTGAAAAGTCTGCTGCCAGACGTGTTGGAGCTCCATTGTGTTTTATTTGTTTCTTTTCTCTTGCTGTTTTTAGAATTATTTCTTTATCCTTGAGCTTTGAGAGTTTAATCATTAAATGCCTTGAGGTTTTTTCTTTGAGTTGAATCTGCTTGGTGTTCTATAACCTTCTTGTACTTGGATATTGCTGTCTTTCTCTAGATTAGGAAAGTTCTCTATTATTATATCTTTGAATAAACATTCTACCCCTATCTCTTTCTCTACCTCCTCTTTAAAGCCAACAATGCCTAGAATTTCCCTTTTGAAATTATTTTCTAGCTCTTGTAGACGTGCTTTATTATCTTATTCTTTTTTTGTCTCCTCTGACTGTGTATTTACAAATAGCCTGTCTTCAAGCTCACTAATTCTTTTTATTTTATTTTATTTTATTTTATTTTATTTTATTTGCTTAAAGGACTCTGATGCATTCATCCATAAGCAAATAGCATTTTAAGGTACAGAATTTTGGTTAATTCTTTCTAATTATTTTAATCTCTCTGTTAAATTTATCTGATAGAATTTTAAATTGCTTCTCTGTATTATCTTGAATTTTTTTGAGTTTCCTCAACATTTTGAGTTTTCTCTGTGAAAGGTTACATATATCTGTTTCTATAGATTGGTCCCTAGAGCCCCGTTCACTTGGTGAGGTCGTGTTTTCTTGGATACTGTTGATGCGAGTAGATGTTCTTTGGTGTCTGGACATTGAAGAGTTTGGTATTTATTGTTGTTTTGACTGCCTGAGCTTATTTATAGCTGTCCTTCTTGGGAAGGCTTTCCAGCTATTTGAAATTACTTGGATGTTGTAATCTAAGCTGTTTCTGCTTTAACGGGTACCCCAAGCCCAGTAGTACTTTGGTTCTTGCAGAGTCATAGAGGTAATGCCTTGATGGTCTTAGACAAGATCTGGTAGAATTCTCTGGATTACCAGGTGGAGGCTCTTGTTTTCTTCACATACTCTCTTCTAGACAAATAAAATGTCCCTCTCTGTTCTGACCCACCTGGAGCTGGAAGTGGGGTGACACAAGCACTACTGTGGTCAATACTACTGGGACTCTGGTAGGTCAGCCCTGAAGCTGGCAGAACACTAGGTCTCACTGAAGGCCCACTGTAACTGCTACCTGGCTACCATCTATATTCCCTCAAGGCCCTAGGGCTATATAATCAACAAGTGGTGAAACCAGCTAGGCTTTTGTCCTTCCCTTCAGAGCAGTGAGTTCTCCCAGACGCCAGGCAGGTTCAGAGGTGCTAGCTAGGATCCAGGGTCTGGAGTCAAAAGCCTTAGCATTCTACCTGTTGTTCTATTGTATTCCTACTGAGCTGGCACTCAAACCACGAAACACAGTCCTCATTCCTCCCTCCCCTTTCCACAGGCAGATGATCCTCCCTCTGTGGTCACCACCACCACAAGCCCATAGGAAGTATCGTTGATGTTCCCTTAAGACCCAAGATTTCTTCAGTCAAGTTGTGAGTGCTTCCTGGTCTGGGACTCACCTTTCAAGGCACTGGGCTCCTTGTGGCCCAGGGTAGGTCCAGGAATGTCATCCAAAAGCCAAGGCCTGAAATCAGGGATCCCAAGAGCCCACTTGGTGCTCTATCCCCCTGTGATTTAGCACTGACACCTCAGGTGCAAGGTGAAGTTCCTGTTACTTTTCTATTCACTTTCCTCAATCAGTGGGAGTCTTTCCCCATGCCCACTAGGGCTGGGAATGGGCTGAGTCTCACTCGAAGCCAGCAAGTCTCAAAAGTCTCACCCAAGGCCCTTTGCATACTATCTGTGTATCACTGCTGGTTTTCCAGAGCCCAAGGTGATGGGAAAGCAGGTGTTGGGTCCTGCCAGGACTGGATCCTTTCCTTCAAGGCAGTGAGTTCTCTTCTGTACCACCGTGTGTCTAGAAATGATGTCTAGGAGCTAGGTTCTGGAAAGGGGGCTTCACAACTCTGACAGGTGGCCTAACATGCTGTGGCTGAGCTAATATCCAAGGGATAGGACAAAGTCCTCTTCACTTTTACCTCTCTACTCCTCAAGTGGGAATGGAGGAGTCTCTTTGGAAACTGAGAGCTGCGTAGCATGGGTTTGGGGAAATGGTGGTGCAAGCACTTCCTTTAACTACCCTGTGGTGTCTCAGTAAGTCATGTGCCCTCAAACCACTGGCTCTTAAAGGATATCAGCACTAGTTCTCACCCAGGGGTTGTAGTCCTGATTTCCTATACTGCCTTGCAAATTTAAGGTGCCAGAGCACTTTAGCCCACAATTGTGAAGCTTTCCAGAACTCAGGTTCTGACTCCTGAGATGGGTCATTCCCCTCTGGCTAGGGCTAGTTTAAATACTCTCTCCATGGTGAGCATCAGCTGACTTCAGCCTGGTTTTGCTCTCTACTGTGACAGGGCAGCAATGAGTACAATGTAATGTCTCACAATCCCTGTGCCTTCCCTCTCCCATGTGGCTAATGCCAGGGGCCTGGGGACGGGTGGTGTTGGTGATTTGAGATTGTCTTTCCTACCCTCTTCCAGTGTCTCTTTCAGAAATATGAAGTTAAAACCAGGTACTGTGAGTGCTTACCTGATTGTTGGTTCTGATGAGGTTATTTTTGTCTATGTGTAGATGGTTGTTAAATTGGTCTGCTTGCAGAGGAGATAATCAGTGGACCCTTCTATTTGGCCGTCTTTCTCCAAACCCCTGCATTAAGTTAATTATTAATACACATGTATATATCTGTATTTAGGCATAAATGTATAAAAACGCACAAATAGGCAATAAATGGGCTGGGCACAGTGGCTTACGTCTGTAATCCCAGCACTTTGGGAGGCCAAGGTGGGTGGATTGCCTGAGCTCAGGAGTTTGAGATCAGCTTGGGCAACATGGCAAAATCCTGTCTCTACTAAAAATACAAAAATATAGCCAAGTATGGTGGCACATGCCTGTAGTCCCAGATGCTTGGCAGGCCGAGGTGGGAGAATTGCTTGAGCCTGTGGGTGGAGGTTGCAGTGAGCTGAGATCGGGCCATTGCCCTCCAGCCTGTGAGACAGAGCCAGACCCTGTCTTCAAAAAAATGTTTTAAAAATATGAAAATTTAAAAAGCCAATAAATGTAAAGATTTTAACAAAAGTATTAAAAGATAACTTATTAATTTTCATAATACATTATTAAATCTAGTCATTATATTAAATAAAACAATGTATCATTACATTGTTTATTTTGATAAACCATAAGAATGTTTTTAATAAACAAAAAGAAAATCATAGCCATTATCTTCTACACATATTTATACTTCCCATAATTATTATACTTATTGTGGTTGTACATTATGTTAATCATCAATTTTAAAATAGTGATTTAAACCCAATAATGGTTACTTAAATTAATTTTATCAAACATAATAGTTTCTTCTTATCCCTGGTTAACCATGATCTGAAAGTATTGCTATCTTGAGAAACAGAGAAAGAAAGAAAGCTAGACCACATTTACCATAACTTTTATTACAGTATATACTGTTGTAATTGTTCTACTTTATCTTGTTGTTGTAAATTTCTTACTGACATCACTGATAAACTTTATCATGGGTATGTATAACAGAAAAACATAGTATATGTACAGTTTGGTACTATCAATAATTCAGTCATACACTGTCTTGGAGTGTATCCCCTTCAGTAATGGGGACTACTGTAATTAATTAATATTTTTTCAGACATGAGGAAAAAAATACCAATAATAACCTTCAAATAAAAATAAATAGTGAAAACTGTTTAGCTATTTTTTCTTAATGAGAACTTATTTTAACAATTTTGAAATGAAAAATAGTAAATGTATACATATAATATTAGCAAAGGCATTTGCATATTTTCTCCTTTTTTTTTTTTTTTTTTTTGAGGGAGTCTTGCTCTGTCATGCCCAGGCTCTGGAGTGCAGTGGCACAATCTCGTCTCATTGCATCCTCTGCTTCCTGGGTTCAAATGATTCTCCTGCCTCAGCCTCTCAAGTAGCTGCAATTACAGGTGCCCACCACCATGCCCAGCTAATTTTTTTTTTTTTTTTTAGTAGAGACGGGATTTCACTATGTTGGTCAGGCTGGTCTCAAACTCCTGATCTCAGGTAATCCACCTGCCTCAGCCTCCCAAAGTACTGGGATTACAGGCGTGAGCCACCGCGCTCAGCCATGTTTTCTTAACTTTAGCCATTCAAATACATAAGATGAATTACGATTGCTGACCATTGTTTTGCTTCTATTTCCACTTAAAAATTGTCCTGCCACCTAAAGATTATGTAACAGTGAACATAATCATTTTGTATAAAATGAACTCTATAAAGAAATATCAGACATTGCCATTCTATTTAGTATGTGTATATATATGTATATATACAACTATTAATTATATATATATATATATATATAAACACCTATGAACAACACCTATTAATTTTCCTAATTCACAAACACGATGCTGGAAATTCAGGTAGCTTAACCATAAATCATGAGATATTTAATTCTAATCTTGTATAAACCAAATATTATGCTGACTTTTTAAATGATAAATTAAATTTTAGAGATTATATAAATCATCCTAAGAGAACTCTTACTCTGTATTGGAACCTTTTCTTTGTAGTAAGCATGAATGAAAGCTGTTATGCAAGTACTTTTTAAAGTCACCAAAGGAAACAAATACTTTATTAACTCTTCTTTCTCTTAGATATTTTGAATACCTTTTCTAGATTAGATACTCCTAGAGTATGCACATTACAGTGCAATTATTTCTTTCTCATCAATCTTTAAAAACTTTAAAGTGAAAAAAAAGAAGCCAAGAAGTGAAACAAAAAAAAAAGTGAGATGGAGCCAACTTCATACATACATGAAGCTATCACTATAGAAAGCTAATATTATTTTTCTGTTAGGAGAAGGCAGATAGTTTAAATGTAGGAAAAGACATTTTGGCATGAATAACAAAAAAGAATGTGTGGTTGAAATAACCTGGGTACTTGAAGAATGCAACAAACTATATGATTAGTAAATCAATACTCATTAATTTCTCAAGTAGAAACAAGTGGAGCATCTCCTGTGCTAAACGAAATGTTTTTATTTCCTTTAGAGGAGTTCTCCCCTGTTTATTGTGAGAGCTTCTCAGTAAAATTTCTGTTCACCTTAAAATTTCATCAAGTGGCTAGTTCAATCTTACATGGTCCTGGTGAAGTTGTGCCAATTAGAAAAAAATTACAATTTATATAATTTAGCATTATTTCAAGAATATGTGGAAAAGGAGGTAATTGGTCTGGAAGAAACACATTAAGAAGGCAAATAAGAACTGCAATAGTTGGTAAGGATGATGTTTATGCAAACTTGTGCCCCTGGAACCTAACCAAAGACCAGTAAAAGACCTGATGCTGAGCAGAAAAAAAAAAAAAAAAAAAAAACAGAACTAAATTTTCAGAGACTTAAAGACAAAACTGAGAAAGAAGCATTTTATATGGTTTCAAATGGTGAACAGAAGACAAAATTTTCTGGTGTCTGTTCTAAGGAGAATCCATGAACTCCTCAATCCCAAGACTGCTTCAAGACAGTTGATCATCTTTATATCTGTTCTGTCACCTTTTCCATGTATAGATTAAAAAATACAAAACAAACAAGAAATAAAAACACCCAAGACAAAAGACAAGTGATCAAACCATAGGAACAGATATTGGAATACTAGAGAAAAAGTCTTTAATAAACAGTAGAGATCTGATCAGATGAAAAAAAGTCACAGAAGACTTTATTTCTTTGTAAACAAACAAAACAAAATAAATCCAAAATACTGATGCTAAATTCATTATAAGTTGACCATGCAACTATAAGAATGGTGGCCTCATTTGGGAAGAAACACTTAGATTATAGATGTTTATGCTGTTATTGGTCTTGAGCTATGGCAATGACGTATTGATGGAACTTTTACTTCTCTCAAAAACCACTAGGAACACACCTGTAGTCAGATAAAATTGAGTTTATTGTATTATTGGAAAGTGGGAGACTGCACATCATAGAGAACCATAGTGTTTCTCAGTAAGAGGACAAATATTTGAACTTGTGCTTTGGTGAGGCAATTTTCATGAGCATTTATAAAAATGGAGGTTTGCTACATGTTGTATACTGTCAAGAACTAGAGAGAATTCCAAATTTTGATCAAGAAGTCAGAAAAACTGAAGTTGTCATGGTAAAGAAGCAGGAGCCATTTACATTAGCTAGTTTGGTGATTTTTGTGGTTTGGACAATGTTCTTGTGTTTCTTTGCACTCAGACAAGATTATGAGGTAGTCTTGCTCTTGGTTACTGTTGCTTCTCTGATATTAATTTTCTAATACTCTGTATTTTTAAAAATGCTGAACATGAGAATGCACTGATTATTTGTGATTTCCAAGTCAGCTTCTGAGTGCCAAATGTCACTTTTTTTCTTTCTTGGGTAGTGAAATTTAAAATTAATAAAATTTCACTGAGCCACCATGTACCTTTCTGAATATTTTTATCAGTTATCTAATAGTAATATTCTACATAGAATTGTAAAAGAAGATGAACTGTCAGTGACGTTCTAGATTGAAAGGGGTCTGCAATATTCTTTGACAGTTACTGGAAAATGTATAGAATCCTGAAGTAAATCAGAGACTTATGCTTTATTTATAAGAATTACAGATGAGTGGACTTTCTTTAATTAAGGTTGTTTGGCAGCAAATGGGTTAAAAAAGAAATGCCGATCAGGGATAAATTCCAAAAAGTTCTGCAGGTAGCCCACCTTCAATGAATGTATATTCTACTTTGTTCCTAGTTCAGTTACCGGGTATGAGAGCAACAATTAGACCAATATAATGCAATTCTTCCTCTAAAAAAAAAAACCCAAATCATAATGTATACAACTATCTATTCTGACTTTGCCTTATATCATTATGTTTTGGATGCATTTCATATTTATATATAAAATGTTATATACATTCTTATTTTTTGAAAAGAAATCAGTTTATTTTTTATTTAATATTTACTTGTGAGAGCTTTTATAAAAATTCCAAGTGTGTAGTTTTTTATGTGTTTAAACTTTTATGCTTTCAAATCTCTTTTCTATGATCTATTAATTAGCAAACCGCTGCATGTCTTAAAGCTCAGTATTGCTCAGAATGGAACATACTTTTATTCTCCATTACCATGAAAATGTTTGTATTCGTGGTAGATTTCCCTGGAGAACTTTGGTTAGTCGACCTTTTAAAATTTCAGGCTAAAAAATAAATCCTTCAAAAATTAAATTGTCTTTAGTGGTAGAACTAGAAGAGGCCTTATTAATATTCACCTAATTCTTGTTTTTCTTTTCATAAATGGGTTTAAGTTATTTCTCCAAAGACATGTGGCTAATAAATGCAAAGTAAGGACCAGAATTCAGGTTTCATGATTTCCAGAAGTCCCTTTGTGGTTTTCTCCTTAAAATTTCCAAGCTTTCTGTGTATATGTGTTTGTGTGTATGTGTGGGTGTGTGCACACGTGCACGTGTGTATTTGTATGCAGGCATACATGCATATGTGTATCTTTTCAGAAACTAATCATCTCCAGGACAAGTCATTGTTATTTTCCATTCTGCAGTATTCTGCAGCATCTCTTTATCCCAATTTTTTCCATCAAGAAGTTGGAAGGAATACCTTAAAATATAAATTCCATGTTTGCATTTCTAGGTTCAAAAACCATCTATCATTTTCCACTATTGGTTCCTAAGAAAAAACTCAGAATGTCTAATCTTATCTTCAGGATCCTGCTATAGCTGTTTCTTTCCCCACTGTACAGCTTCCAGTGATACCATTCTTGCCTCCAGTCACAACTTCCCATGCCCCCAGCCTTGTTTGCATCATCAAAGACACCATATACATATATGTAAGACATACGTGAAGAATTTGGCTCATGCTCTATGAGGGCTGGCAAGATTAAAATCTGTAGGGAAGCCAGCAGGCTGGAAACTCAGGCAATATTTGCATATTATTGTCTTTCTTAAGTCAGAATTCCTTCTCATCTTGGAAACGTCGGTTTTTACTCTTAAAGCACTTCAACTAATTGGGTGAGGCTCACCTACATTATTGACGTAGTTTTACTTAAAGTCAAATGATTGGAAATGTTAATCATGTCTACAAAATATCCTCTTAGCACCATTCAGACTAGTGTTTAACCCAAAAACTGGGCACCATAGACTAGCCAAGTAACCCATAAAGTTAACTACCACAGGTGCCAATATTATCTTCCAAAAAGGTTCACTTAGGGTACCTGCAATCAACTATTACTGTTAGGATTTTGCTACATATCTAGTTGGAGTCAATTGATCAAGGACCCTCTGGACTCAATGGCTGGATAAGCACATTAAGGATACAGTCCTGGTCTATCAGTCAGGGTAGAGTCAGAAAAACAGAAACGTGATCTATTTTAAACAGATAATTTTATGTTAGAAATTGGTTATGTATATATTATAAATGGTAGAAGTGCAAAAGGAAGACAGAATGAGACTGCAAGGAAAATTGAAAAAAGATTTATTCACAGAGATAAGTGCTTATAAATAGCAGTTACCAGAGGCTATAATCACTAGGGCTGGAGTAAACCAAAACGGAGAAGTATCAGAGCCCTGGAGTATATTTACTACTGAACAAACTGCTGAGTTGTTCTTTGCATGTTGTTGGAATCACAAAGGAGGGTCTTACAAGCATAGCCACTTCCAGAAGTGCTACTGGGAAGTAAGAAAAAAAAAGTAGAGAGAGAGAGAGAGAGATAAGGATAAAGAAAAGAATATCTTACATCTATATGCCCATCATTGGATAGTCTCATCTTCCAAACACCATACTTTCTTCTGGACAAACCTAACTAAGGAGTTTTGGAAATGTTTGCAGACTTTCAACTCCAGTAATTCAGAGAAGGTCATATATGAGGCTGATACATTAGCAGTATATAACTGGAGCACCGTATGTATCATTTTGGATTTAAAAAGCCTGAAGAGGTCTTTACATCCTTATGGGAATGACTGCAAAATATTTCCAGCCAACACTACAAATATTACCAGTAAGAGTTTAATTTGGACTTTCATTGTCCTGATGGTACAGATAGCTGAAATGTATTTGCTGCTTCTAGTGCATGGTCATTGAAACCCTTTGGAGTTGTATTTCTCATTAGGGCCACAACCTTCCTCAAAGGCTTAGATTAAAACTAACATCCATTTATATCTACTGCCTTAACAGATATGTTTGAAAATAAATGAAAACAAAAACAGTATTATAAAATTGCTTTCTTGCTCTTTTGGTATTTTTTTTCTAACTTTGCTGTTTTGCCACAGGGGTAAGAATATTATTATACAGCAAAACCAGTGGGATCTCTTTAATTCAGCGTCCAGTTATTTATAAGACTTCAAAATATTTGTCTACTATTTTACAAATATTTTACAAACCTCCTCATCCTGAGAGACTTTAGAGAGAGCTCTCATGTTTACTCTAAAATATTTCTTTAGGCTACAATGTGGCATACATACACACATTTTCAGGTTCCTTAGTTAATATCTACACCAAAGCTTGCGATATCACTTTAGTGATGAAATATCATTATTAGATGACTTCCCACCTCTGGTAAAGTGTTCAGGTCCATGCTGCTGTATCTGCCAATGTAGAAATTTATTATTAATATCCAGTAGAGCTTTTAAAAATAAAATTATTCATTTTTTAACATCCTGTCTTCCCTAAATTTAAGCAGAATTCAAAAAAATATATGAGAGGCTTCAGAAGTCTAGACATGTTCATCCATGATTTAGTCCAAAAACAAATTTAGTTTTTACTGAATTTCGGATCATTGACATTTTTGTATTTCTAGCTTAATGTTCTAGAAAAGCCCAAAGTGGAAATCTGAGTTAGGCTGTTGGTGAAAATGGTCTCTTCCAGAATGTATGTGCAACTGCTAACCTGATTGTGAGCAACATGTGCCCTGAAGAATAAAGAGAAAGGCATGATTGTGAATAGAAAAGTAGGAGGGATAAGGGTGGTAGAGAGAATTCTGTGTCTTCTATCTCACCTTGTCAAGGTTATTGTTTTTATTCTCCTTGGTAGACAAAGGTTAATGCCTGCAGTTGTAGGAAGCTGTATTTATTAGGGATTTTCTGTATTCCTTTAGAGTCTAAGTGACAAATGTCATACCAGATTCATGGATGGCCCGTTAGACCTACCGACATCCCTCCAATTCCAATAGAACAGAGAATAATTGTAGCACTCTGACCTGGGCATTTTGACTTCACACATGATGTTTTTACACAGCACATTGACTTCATCGGGACCTGAGGTCTTCCTAATGAGGAGAGCAAAATGGAAGACTAAAGGTAAATTTACTCCAAAGCCCTAACACACTTAGTTTTGGATACGGTGGTGATACCAATGTAGTATAAACCTCAGTGTTAATATTACTTTGGTTTTTTTTCATTTTCAGGTACATCAGAATGAATAGATTTTCAAGGTTTGAATGAATTGCAGATATCAACTGTAGTAATTCTAAATGCCATATATCAATCTTATTTGTTGTTTGTGGTATCCCAATATACAGTAATTTTCAGATCCAAAACATAGGCAGATTACCTCCTTCTGGAATCAAAATCTACAAAATTAATTCATCCTAGACTCCACTAGTATTGTGTAAGGACTCTAGAAAAAGACATCATTGATGTGCAATGAGGCAAGAAATTAAATAAACAATAGCCATTGAAGAAATTAATCATTATGCCACAAACAGATAATAGGATTTATATTTCTAACTGATTTACTAATCAAATTACTCAATTAACTTCCATAGGAAGATATTAAACTATTTTTGGAATGACTGTAGAAATGTTTAAGGAAAATCTACTTTTTAAGAAAATTTAAAAATAAATTTTATCCTTTCTAAGTGATGTGCTCTTTTTATATTTTCTTTCCGACTTTTATTTTAAGTTACATGGGCAAATTGCATGTGGTGGAGGTTTGATGTATTATCTTATCACCCAGAAAATAAACATAGTACCTGATAGTTCATACATACTTCCTTACCCTCCCCCAACTCTCAAGTAGCTCCCGGTGTCTGTTGTTTTCTTCTTCGTGTCCATGTGTACTCAATGTTTAGCTCCCACTTACAAGTGAGTACATGTGGAATTTGGTTTTTCTGTTCTTGCATTAATTCACTTAGGATAATGGCTCCTAGCTCTATCCATATTGTTGCAAAAAATATGATCTCATTGTTTTTTATGGCTGTGTAGTATTTCATGGTGTATATGTACCACGATAAATGTGACCTTTTATTATGAATGTCCTTCTTTCTTGAAACTACTTATAAGACATTAAAATGTTTTTTTATCTTTTACGTTGACATTAATAAAACATGAACAATACAGATCTGACCTAAAATAAGATTTTTTCTTTCTCCTTAAAAATCCGAGCCCTAAAAGATATAATATAAATGCAACATTATTGAATTTATTATTGTGTGCTGCATGTGGTTACTCATACCTTTAGTCCCAGAAGTTTGGGACACCGAGGTGGGAGGATAGCTTGTGGCTAGGAATTCAAGATCAGCTGAGAAATAAGGCAAGACTCCTGCCTCTACATAAAAGAAAGAACAAAAATGTAGTTAATTAGTTAACTATTGTGCATTGGGTGGCTTACCTGGGAAAAGAGATTATGTTGCATAAAATTAGGCAAAAGTGATTCTTATTCTCCCAATCACACATTGTTAGATGCGTATTTGTGTTTGTGTGTGTTTTCATGCACGAGATAAAGTGCACATGTACTGATGTAGTAATTTGATTTTAGAAAGTTGGGGGGAGAAAAAGAAAGGAATTTGCATTTATTGAGCTCTTATTATGTCCCAGCTATTGTGATTGATGCTTTACATATACTAGCTCTTTTAATTCTAAAAAACACCTCAATTATGTGGCAAATGTTACCGCTTCCATTGGTGGGCTAGGAAAATAACAATCAGTGGTTATAATCTTGTTCAAAACTGTGTATCAAAAATGTTTAAAGTTTATAAGTTAAAAGAATTAATTTTCATGCTTTGATCTATGAACAAACCTATATTAAACAACTTTTATATTAAAGGAAAGATTGCTATGAAATGGGTTCTCCCCATCATAGTTACAGGAATTTAAACTACTTCAAATTTTTGGAAGGCAATTTAGAAATAGTATCTTATTTAAGAATATAAATAACTTTTAACATAATTATTATCTTTTTAGGAATTAATTGTACAGTAGTAAAATAAACCCAGACAAGTATATACTTTTTTTTTTTTTTTTTTTTTTTTTTTTTGGAGATGGAGTCTCACTCTGTCGCCCAAGCTGGAGTGCACAGGTGCGATCTCAGCTCACTGCAACCTCTGCCTCCAAGGGGCAAGCAATTCTCCTGTCTCAGCCTCCTGAGTAGCTGGGATTACAGGCATGCGCCACCATACCTGGCTAATTTTTGTATTTTTAGTAGAGACAGGGTATCACCTTGTTGGTCAGGCTGGTCTGGAGCTCCTGACCTCGTGATCCACCCTCCTCAGCCTCCCAAAATGCTGGTATTAAGTATATAATTTTGACATTTATTACAATAGCTAAAATTGCACTCAAGCATGATGGGTAACACGGGAAAATCATTTTAAAAATATGCTCTTCACATAAGTTTCAGCATATGGCTATAATCTGTAAAAATGATTAAATTTAAGAAGCAGAGCCATTGGAGTACTTGAAATACTCCAAATATAGTATTTCAAGTGCTCCAAAAGTATTTGAGTATTTCAAATACTCCAAATGTAGCCTTTATTAATAACATAACCTAATTTCAGGACTACATATTATGTGCAAATTTTTATCTGAGTATTATTTATAATAGTAAAAACATTGCACCAAAAAATAAAAAAACAAAACTATTAAATTATAAGAAAGTATTGTAATGTCATTGAACAAAGAAATTTCATGGACAACAATTATAATGGTTTTTTATTTTGAGGTAACAAAAGATTGAGTTTTAAAAATTTAGTTTTTAAAAATCTGGTACAAATGGAAGGTACAATTTGTAAATCTCTCTGTTTCTGTTATTCCAAATTCATTGAAAAATTGTTATATACATATTCTCTTACCTATTCATATGTCATATTGTAACAGGAAAACAACAGGTTTATCATCAATAGAAAAATTATGTATTTGCATTTCCTAAAGATGAAAGACAGAAAGAAGTCGGGATCAAATTAAAGAAATAACCCATGGCTAAAGTCTCCTGGTTGGCTTTCAAATTGGAGGTTTTGTTTATGAGGAGCAGGATAGGAACTATACTGCATATGAAATGTCAGGAAAGTGAGGGACAAAATAAAAATTTAAAAATGTTGCAGAGAAGAAAACAATTGCCCAAAAAGCAATAGTTAAATTACTAGGATTTAAATTGATGGAAAAAAGTAGTGTGTATTTAGGCAAAATAAGATTTAGCTGAAAAGACAAATTGAAGAAAGAAATTATGAATCAAAGAATTCAGTGTTTGTACTAAGATGATCTTCCAAATAACTCATAAGGGATATTCTGAAGCAAAATGAAAACAGTGAAGTTTAACAATGTGGTAACCAAATAAATCAAGAGAGTGCAGAAGCATTTGATTTTTTCTTTTAAATTTAGAACAAAGTATCAGGTAGTTTAAAATAAAATGAGGAGAGAAGAGAAGGAGAAATAAGAAAATTAAAGAATGCCACATTTCTTGCCTATTTGAATAAAAGAACAGAGATACTGATTAATTTCTAATTAAATGTAAATAAAAAATAGTTTAAGTGTTGTAAACAATTAAGACAGAACACATCAAGAAGAGATGTAGAATTCATTATTTTCCAAATATTAAAAGAGATATATATAACAAATTGATCAACGTAACAAATTGATCAATGTACTAAACATAAAAATTATGAAAAGGTATGTGTGTGTGTATGTGTGGGCGCATGCACACAAAACCATGGATTTTCATGTGATTAAAAAAATAAGAAAGAATAATTCTGAAGATATCAGTTAATCACAGAAACTCTAGGATTGAGTAAGAAAACACACTTTAGTTATAAAATATTTTGAACGTTTACACCTAACTAAAAATGTTAAAGGAAGATTGAAAATGAAGGGTTGGAGAAAAGTTTTAACAACAAAATAGTTGATGTAGCAATATTTAACAAATAGATTATATAAAAATACTATATAAGTGATATAAATCTTTTACCAAGCTTTATGTAATAATGATACATCCTTTCAATTTATATGAATATTCACATGATATCAATCAATCACAAAATTTCCAATTCTGTAAAGCAGAATTACACATCACTAAGAATAAAGCAAGCGTGTTAAAACAAACACAAAACATAGATTGCAGAAAGGAAAACATAAAAAAAACTGTGAATGTGGAATTTAAATGAAAAACAAAAATTTACATAAAACCCAAATTTATAGGTTATGTATAGATAAGGATGAAGAAAAAACTGCCCATTAAAACATGTGCATCATAGGTGGAATAAAATAATAAGTTCCAAACTGAGAAAAATATTATTTCACAGATTAAGGTTTAGTATCACTAGAATGTGAAGTGTTTTTAAAATAGTAAAAATAAATAAATAAAAAGTCTAGTGACATTTTAAATTTTGTCTAAGGGATTTTTACAGGGAGGTCAAAAACAAAAAGCATTCAAATAGACCTTACATATACCTTAAAATGCTTAATATAATTGCAATGCATAAAATATTACAATGAAAACCCTGTGTGTTAATAATGACATTAACAAAATAACTCATTTTTTCATAACCAAATACTGCTAGCGCAGCATCTATTCTTTCTGAACACTGAGTGGGGAAAGGCAGACATAACCAAACATTTTATCTTTCTTTATTCCCTTAACTTTACTTGAGAGTAACCAACAATTTGATATGGGAAAGTTTTTTTTATAGAAGAAATTCAACTAATAAAGACTGAATAAATGATAACTACAGAGCATCATCAGTTTGCAGCCCCTGAGGAAATGAAATGGTGGATTTAGGCAATAATTACTCACTGCCAAAACTGAAAGCTAGAAAGTTCCTAGGGAACTTTAGGATGGATGAATTAAATCGACAACATGTGAGCTCACTCATCATGTCAACATCAGAAAAATAAAGACAACCAGAGATCATATATACCTCTTTACACATTGCGATAGATAATACACTGGACTGCATATAAGTTCTTTTTGTGAGATTATTAAGTTTAAGTCTGATAGGACATGTAGATCTAACTACCAGTTTAACAGCAATTCAAAGGGTAGAGGTGAATATTAACTAATGCCATAGTATTACAACAGTCAAATTCAAATTGTTAGAAATTCTAGTTACAAGTGTTAAGAAGAAAGATGAGGAAGGAAGAAGGTAAGAATTTTAGATTTGAAGACACACCAGCCAAATTCATAAAATGGAATGTACTTTGATCTTTATGCTAACAAACCATCTATAAAAATATGTAAAATAATCAGGGAGATTAAACACTAACTGGATATTGGCTATTTTTTTTTAAGAATAAAAAGCATTTGTTTTTTAACTGCTTAGAAGGTGTTTATTTTCTGATCTTTTTAAATTGTATTTTTAATTGACAAATAATGTTTGTACATAATCATAAGGTACATAGGGATGTTTCAATATGTATACTATATAGGGATAAGATCAAGGTAATTAGCATATCAATAATCATAACATTTATTTTTTATTTGTATTGGGGTTATTCAATTTCCTCCTTCTACCTATTTGAAATTATATGGTTGTTAACTATAGTCATCCTGCAGTGGTATACAACACTACAATTTATTCCTTTTATGTGTCTGTAATTTTCTATTCTTTAAAAATCGCTCCCTTCCCCCTGCCTTTCCCAGCCTCTAGTATGCTCTACTCTACTTTTTAAGTCTGTGAGATCAACATTTTTTAGTTTCCACTAAACTAAATGAATGAGAGCATGCACGAAGTGTTTAACTTTCTCTCCCTGGCTTATTTCACTCAACATAGTGTCCTCCAGTTCCATTTATGTTGCCACTGCATATATGCACCACA
This sequence comes from Gorilla gorilla gorilla, assembly GCF_029281585.2. Classification (NCBI taxonomy): domain Eukaryota; kingdom Metazoa; phylum Chordata; class Mammalia; order Primates; family Hominidae; genus Gorilla; species Gorilla gorilla. Next base: position 177,243,848 of record NC_086017.1, read on the forward strand.
TTTTCGTCATTCATTCACCTGTTGTTGGTCATCTACAGATTCATTCCATATCTTGGCTATTGTGAATAGTGCTGCAATAAACATGAGGGCGCAAATGCCTCTTTAATATAATTATTTCCTTTCTTTTGGATAAATACCCAGTCGTGGGATTGCTGGATGCTGGTGAGGATGTAGAGAAAAGGGAACTCTTACACACTGTTGGTGGGACTTGTGTAAGTCTAACTTGTATTGGTGGTTAATAGAATTACTATGGAGAACAGTATGGAGGTTCCAAAAAAATACAAAAAATTTGCTATTTTGAGAATAAATTTAAACGCGTTCTTATTAAATATAGAAATACAATAAAGATTCCAGCTATCCCTGCACATATTCAAAATTCCACTGATTATTCTAGCCAAGATAATACGACATATGAGAAAAATCAAGACTGAAAACAAACGTGTCACCAATGGCTTAGTACATGACTTTTGCTATGAATATTCCAGAGACTATGTATCAAACCTAGAGCAAGGGAGTTCAGAAAGATGATCAGATACAAGACAAATTTTATATATATATAACATACATATATATAACATATATATATAACATACATATATATATAACATATATATAACATACATATATAACATATATATAACATACATATAACATATATATAACATATATATAACATATATATAACATACATATATATAACATATATATAACATACATATAACATATATATAACATACATATAACATATATATAACATACATATAACATATATATAACATACATATAACATATATATAACATACATATAACATATATATAACATACATATAACATATATATAACATACATATAACATATATATATAACACATATATATAACACATATATATAACACATATATATAACACATATATATAACACATATATATAACACATATATAACACATATATATAACACATATATAACACATATATAACACATATATAACATATAACACATATATAACACATATATAACACATATATAACATATATAACATATATATAACATATATAACATATATATAACATATATAACATATATAACACATATAACATATATATAACACATATAACATATATAACACATATATATAACACATATAACATATATATAACACATATAACATATATATAACACATATATAACATATATATATAACACATATATAACATATATATATAACACATATATAACATATATATATAACACATATATAACATATATATATAACACATATATAACATATATATATAACACATATATAACATATATATAACACATATATAACATATATATAACACTTATATAACATATATATATAACACTTATATAACATATATATATAACACTTATATAACATATACATAACACTTATATAACATATATATATAACACTTATATGTAACATTTATATGTAACATTTATATGTAATATTTATATGTAACATTTATATGTAACATATGTAACATTTATATAACATTTATATAACATTTATATAACATATATAACATAAACATATATATAACATATATATAACATATATAACATATATATAACAACATATATATAACATATATATAACAACATATATATAACATATATAACAACATATATAACAACATATATATAACATATATAACAACATATATATAACATGTATATAACATGTATATAACATATATAACATATATAACATATATATAACATATATAACATATATATAACATATATATGTATAACGTGTGTGTGTGTGTGTGTGTGTGTGTATCTTCAGTGGTATGCAAAGGTAGAATTTAGAAACTGACACCTTGAGTTTGATTATGTGGCTCTTGCCTTTTTTGTCTACTCTCTTTCTTGGCTTAGCAAAGCAGCAGCCATTAGCAAAGCAACAGCCGGGACCTAGATGTATGCACATGTTCTTGGGTTCTGCTTAATTTCCAAATGAGGGAGAACACAAAGATTTTTACCCCTTTTTATGGATTAATACTGGGAGCCCTGAAATAAGAAAATTAGGATAGACTGAAGTGGATTTAACAGACTTTATAATATACATATATGTTATAATTTCAGTTTATAATATATTACATATAGTATTTCTTTTAAAGACAGAGCATGCTGTACATATATTGGTTGACTCTCCAGTGACAGAGCTTGTGTTTGCTCCCCCGTTGTTCTCTGGAGGATTCAAATAGAATATGATCCCCCAGGATTTTAAGTGGTCTTTCCTGTTCCCTGATACCAGGAGAACCTCTCCTGGAGATAATAACAAGTTGAAGGCTGAAAAATCTCAACTAGATAGAATAAGTTCTAAATATCATGGCTTGCTTTTTCTCTTTGGGAAGAATCAGATTGAAAATAGTTTAGATTTTGGGGGCCATTTAGTGTATTTACAAAGATCTAACTATGCCATAGTAGAGCAAAGACTAGTAACCAGCTCCCAGCTGTTGTTGCTTTGCTAAGCAAAGAAATAGACAATACATAATTAATCCATTTGGCTACATTACAATGAAACTTTCTAGAGACTAGAATTTTCACATGCCACAAAATAGTTATTTTATAAAGTTCTTTTCCAACACGTAAAAATCATTTTAGCTCATAGGCTGTACCAAATCAGGTTATCGAACTGTAGTTTAACCACCCCTGGTTTAACACATCACAGCAGCAGAATTTGAGGCTAATTAAAATAGTAGCACACTTCAGGGGATTTTCTAGCAAAAGAAAAAGCATGTGGAACATACACATATAAAAACCCTTTAGGAGAAGGACTACTGCTGTATGAGAACAATAACTTAAACAAGATAGTAATAATAATATGAGTATTCTAGAAGTTTCCATTTCTGCACAAAATGCTGTCTGGAATATAAACTATAAATATAAACTTGTAAATTAAAATTTAGTAGGAGAATTGAAGAAGCTGAGATAAGTTATAAGTGGCCTAGGGAAGCTAGTTGGAGAAATAACTAAAACAAAAAACATATTCTTAAATCTTTGTTTTGCTTCGTTTCACTTTTTAAACTTTGTAATGTAAGGTGGCGTTATAATTGGATTGTAATGTTGATGATACAGAGAGTGTTTAAAATGTGCATCTATTAAGATTTAATTAAAAAGATAATATTTAAAGTATGCATTTTAATATATTTATTTTCCTAATGGAGTAAATCGTTAACAATAGATCGAATTTGATAACGATACTCCTATTTATATCTAAGAGTTTTTGCTGTGTAAGATAGGCTATTCTACTATGCAGCCATAGAAACGAATGAGATCATGTTCTTTGCAGAAACATGGATGAAGCTGGAGATCATTATCCTAAGAGAACTAATTCAAGAACAGAAAACCAAATACTGCATATTCTCTCCTACAAGCGGGAGCTAAGTACTGAGTACACATGAACACAAAGAAAGCAATAACAGACTCTGGACCCTGCTTTAGGGTGGAGGGTGAGAGGAGGGTAAAGATCGATAAACTACCTATTGGTCACTATGCTTATTACCTGGATGACAAAATAATCTGTATACCAAAGCTGCTGACACACAATTTACCCATGTAACAAACCTGCACATGCACCCCTGAACCTAAAATAAAAGTTAAAAAAAAAAAAGATTGGCTATTGTAATTAAATCCTACTGTATTCTGTTAACTCAACAGGTTAAATATAATCAAACTTGGCGAGTCACATTTTACAGTTACTTAACATTTTGGCTCCTCTTTTTTTAATATTTCTGTAATAAAATAATTGAGATGGTTACATTCACTATTATGTGGAAATATTCCTCTATGATGTTGATTGGACACATTTGAACATTCGTTTTTTGGAAATTAACAAGCCAAGCATTTCTCTTTGTGAGACAAATATGCAATTACTCTAAATTTTAAACACTAGTAAATTTTAAAAAACATTGTTAGGCTGAATAGTTTTCAGATGTAGTGATGATAGTAACTTTTTAAAAATAACTATTCATATAATGCAGAGCACCTTCATGATTATGAATTCAGTTCTATAAAACAATTTTATGCATGCTTTAGAGATCTATGAAATTTATATTATATAATTATTTTTCTCACCTCCTGGATATTCTTTTATTTCAAGCATTAAAACCAAAAGTCAAACCAGCAGCTTTCATATTTTATTGGTTCCTTTTTCAGTTATTCTGTGTGTGCCACCCATATTTGTTCAAGGCATGTAAAACTGGCAAATAATAACTTAGTCTTAGAAGAAAATAATCTAAATTGTTATTTTAAAAGTATATATGCAGTCTTCTGATCACAGGCCTATCCCATAAGATAACTTTATATAATTCCCCCTTTGTAACACTTACCACAATACCAAATCTTTGAAGGAGTGTCCTTGACTCTTCCAAATATGCTTGTATCTCCAAATCCTGGTACAATGCATAATATATAATAGGTACCCAAAAAACGTTTTTTGAGGTGAAGTTTCTTTCTTGTCACCCAGGCTGGAGTGCAACGGTGTGATCTCTGCTCACTGCAACCCCAGCCTCCCAGGTTCAAGTGATTCTCCTGCCTCAGCCTCCCAAGTAGCTGGGATTACAGGCATGCACCATGACACCCTCCTAATTTTTTTTGTATTATTAGTAGAGACAGGATTTCACCATGTTGGCCAGGCTGGTCTTGAAATCCTGACCTCAGGTGACCCACCTGCCTCTGTCTCCCAAAGTGCTGGGATGACAGGAGTGATCCACCGCACCTGGCCAAATTTTGATAAATGAGAATTTCCATATTGCATGGTAGAAACAGTATTGGAATTAGAAAAAGAAATATTACTAATTCTTTTATTATTATTGCTATTATTAAACTTTAAGTTCTAGGATACATGTGCAAAACGTACAGGTTTGTTACATATGTATACATGTGCCATGTTGGTGTGCTGCACCCATTAACTCCTCATTTACATTAGGCATTCCTCCTAATGTTATCCCTCCCCCCTCCCCCTCCCCTCACCCTCATCACAGGCCCTGGTGTGTGATGTTCCCCACCCTGTGTCCAAGTGTTCTCATTGTTCAATTCCCACCTATGAATGAGAACATGTGGTGTTTGGTTTTCTGTCCTTACGATAGTTTGCTCAGAATGATGTTTTCCAGCTTCATCCGTGTCCCTACAAAGGACATGAACTCATCCCTTTTTATAGCTGCATAGTCTTCCATGGTGTATATGTGCCACATTTTCTTAATCCAGTCTATCATTGATGAACATTTGAGTTGGTTCCAAGTCTTTGCTATTGCGAATAGTGAGTCAATAAACATATGTGTGCATGTGTCTTTATAGTAGCATGATTTATAATCCTTTGGGTATATACCCAGTAATGGGATCACTGGGTTAAATGGTATTTCTAGTTCTAGATCCTTGAGGAATCGCCACACTGTCTTCCACAATGGTTAAACTAGTTTACAGTCCCACCAACAGTGTAAAAGTGTTCCTATTTCTCCACATCCTCTCCAGCATCTGTTGTTTCCAGACTTTTTAGTGATCGCCATTCTAACTGGTGTGAGATGATATCTCATGGTGGTTTTGATTTACATTTCTCTGATGGCCAGTGATGATGAGCATTTTTTCATGTGTCTGTTGGCTGCATAAATGTGTCTTCCTTTGAGAAGTGTCTGTTCATATCCTTCGTCCACTCTTTGATGGGGTTGTTTGATTTTTTTCTTGTAAATTTGTTTAAGTTCTTTGTAGATTCTGGATATTAACCCTTTGTCAGATGGGTAGATTACAAAAATTTTCTCCCATTCTGTAGTTTGCCTGTTCACTCTGGTGGGAGTTTCTTTTGTTGTGCAGAAGCTCTTTAGTTTAATTAGATCCCATTTGTCTATTTTGGCTTTTGTTGTCATTGCCTTTGGAGTTTTAGTCATGAAGTCTTTGTCCATGCAGCATGGCACTGGTACTAAAACAGAGATATAGACAAGTGGAAGAGAACAGAGCCCTCAGAAATAATGACACACATCTACAACCATCTGATCTTTGACAAACCTGACAAAAACAAGAAATGGGGAAAGGATTCCCTATTTAATAAATGGTGCTGGGAAAACTGGCTAGCCATATGTAGAAAGCTGAAACTGGATCCCTTCCTTACCCCTTATACAAAAATTACTTCAAGATAGATTAAAGACTTAAATGTTAGACCGAAAACCATAATAACCCTAGAAGAAAACCTAGGCAATACCATTCAGGACATAGGCATGGGAAATACTACTAATTCTTTAGGTACAAGTTAATAACATGACCATGAACAAATTAACCACCTTATTTCTGACTGAATTTGGTCTTCTATATATAAGGTTGACATAAATTAACTTTAGGTACAATACTGAAGATACTTAAGTGGCTATCAAAATCGACCAGTGTGCAAAAGTTATTCTTTAGATACATAGAGGTCCTGTCACTTAAATGGCAAATTTAAGATTGATTAATAACTGTATCTTGCCCTTTGTTAAAGGCAAATTTTCTACAGTATTTTTTCAGTCAAACATAATGATTTTTCAAAAATTACCATTATTATTTGGTATAAAAATAAATATTGTATGGAATATACACTGAGATTATCTACATGTACTTTCTTATACAATTATTTTAAATATTTAATTAACATACAGTTATGTGTTTATTATATGTAGGGTAGTTTATGTGCAGTGAGGTTCTTAAAAGTAAACAGCTTCCCTGTTTTCAATGATTCAAGAAACTCACTAAAGAGATAAATTATTTTTTAGTTTGTTCTGTTTGTGTAGCAGTTATTAAAAAGCAAAACTCAAATTGGGACAAACCATGGGCCTCAAATTGTAATGAGCAATAGTGTTAAATGATCCAGTAGATAAAAATCTTATCAAGGTCCACCCAATGTCGTTCTACTTTCCTTTCTTTTATCCAATAGTGCAAACTTCATCCTAATACTAGATTCATTTTTGACTAGTAAAGGATCATTGATTTTAATATGAGCTATATTTTCTTCATTCACTCAAAATGGAAGAAAGAATACTTTTGTCCCAGCATCCACATCAAGAATCCTAAGATTCACTCTAATTAGATCACAGAGATGATATACCTACCCCTGAAATAACATGTCCAGGAAAATGAGATGGCCTAATTGTCTTTGCTATTGTCAATAGTGCTGCAATAAACATATGCGTGCATTTGTCTTGATAATAGAACCATTTATATTCCTTTGGGTGTAAATCAAAACCACAATGAGATACCATAATTTCACAACAGTCAGAATAGCTATTATTAAAAAGTCCTTAAATTTGATGATGCTACTTTCTTGAAAATAGTCTGACTTTTAATTTAATAAATACAATCTGATATTACATAGTAAATTTTGTCTTATGTAACAAAAAATAATTATTTGATTACATATATTTATGATTCTATGTGATTCTATTACATATAATACGAGTAATAGATAAGGTATATATATACCTCATATATGCATATATTGTGTGTATATATATGTGTGTGTGTATTCATCCTCAGTTTGCTGTGTAAAAAATGGCTTAATTTAAATTGCACTAACTTTTTTCCATCACAATTTTATTTTTATCATTATTTTATTGTTAAATTAATATAATTTAACATTATAAAAATTCAACATGATTTTATCTAAGAATTCCCATCCAATAGTCACTGTTTTTTTGTTCATTTTATTTTTTGTTTTTCAGTTGGAAGTGAGAATGAAAACCTTACACATTGTCTTTTAGCAAATTTATTTATTTATTCATCCATTTTTATTCCACTCGCCATCTTTATTTAGGTCTAATTCACAATAAAAGTTGTATATATTTCAGTGGTGCAACATATTTTACTCTAAGAGTTTTATACTTTGCGGTCTTACGTTCCAGTCTATTTTAAGTTGATTTTAAAGTTTGATCTCAGACAAGGGCCAATGTTACTTTTTGCTTGTGAATATCAAATTTTCCAAGAACATTTATTGAGGAGACTACTTTTTCCTCATTGCGTATTCTTGGTGATTTTATTGAAGACTTGTTCACCCTGTAAATGTGAGGGTTTTTTTTTTTTTTTTTTTTTCTGGGCTATCTGTTCTCTTCCATTGTTCTATTTGTCTGTTTTTATGCCAGTACCATACCACTTTGATTAGCTTTGTGATATAATTTGAAATCCGGAAGTGTGATTCCTTTAGATTTCTTCTTACTCAAGATTGCTTTAGTTTTTTGGGATCCTTTGTAGTTCTGTGCAAATTTTTGAATTTTTTTTATTTTTGTGAAAAATGCCATTTGAGGATTTTGGTAGGGATTGGAATGAGTCAGTAGATCACTTTGTGTAATATGAATATTTTGACAATATTAATTCTTTTGATCCATGAACACGGGGTATATGATATGGTTTAGATATTTGTCCCTTTCAAATCTCGTGTTGAAATGTGATCACCAGTGTTGAAGGTGGGTCCTAGTGGGAAGAGTTTGGTTCATGGAGCTAGATCCCTCTTGAATGACTCCCTGTGGTAATAAATTCACAGGAGAGCTGGTTGTTTCAAGAGCCTGGCATCTCCCTGCTTTCTCTCTTGCTCCCTCTATCACCATGTGACAAGCTGGCTTCTCTTCACCTTCCAACATGGTTGCATACTCTCTGAGGCCCTCACCAAAAGCAGATTCCAAAACCATGCTTTCTGTACAGCCTGCAGAACCATAAGCCAAATAAATCTCTTTTCTTTATAAATTACCCATTCTCAGATATTGCTTTATAGCAATGCAAATGAAGTGATACAATATCTTTCCATTCATTTGTGTCTTCTTTGATTTCTTTCATCAAATTTACACTTTTCAGTGTACTGATATTTCACCTCCTTGGTTAAATTTACTAGTAAGTATTTTATTTTATTGTAAATGGGATTTTTAAAATTTCTTTTTTGCCTAGTTTCTTTTTGGGTGTAGAAACAACTTTTTTAAAGTTGATTTTTTTTTTATTCTCTAATGTTACTAAACTTGTTCGTTAGTTCTGACAGTTTTTGTTTTTTTTTTTTTGGTGGAGCCTTTAGGATTTTTATATATACAATTATGTTATCCAATTTGAATGTGTTTTATTTATTTACTTTTCATGTCTAATTGCTCTGGCTAAGACTTCCAGTATGTTAGTGAAAAGAAGTGGTAAGAGTGGACATTCTCATCTTCTTCCTGATTTTATGGAAAAATATTTCAGCTTTTCATCATTGAGAATTACATTAGTTGTGGGCTTGTCACATATTCTCTCAATGTTTGGTGGAATTAACCAGTGAAGCCTCAAATCCTGGGATTCTTCTTGTTGGGATACTATTGGTTACTGCTTCAAACTCCTTAATCATTTTTCTTGTTTAGACTTTCTATTTCTTCATGATTTGGACTTGGCAGGCTGTATGTTTCTAGGAATTTATTCATTTCTTCTGTGTTGTCCAATTTTTTACTGTGTAGTCGTTCATAGAAGTGTCCTATCATCCTTTGTATATCTGTGGTAATGCATCGTCTTTCATTTTGCATTTTCATTATTTCAGTCTTTCTTCTTAGTCTAGCTAAAGTTTGGTCAAAATTTTAATTTTTCAGAACACCAAGCTTTAGTTTTGTTAGTCTATTTTTGTTATTTTTCAAGTCTCTATTTTATTTCTGCTGTAATCTGCATTTTTTCCTTCCTTCTACTAACTTTGTGCTTGGTCTGTTCTCCATTTGCTAGTTCTTGGTGGTATAAATTGAGCCTATTTCAGTTTATTATTTTTTCTTCATGTTTCTATAAACTCTCTTTTTAGTACCACATTTGCTACAACCCCAAAGTTTTATCATGTTTGATATGTTGTGCTTCCCCATTTTTATTTGTCTCAAAATTAAAAAAAAATCTTAGATTTTTAAATGAAAGAGATTTCTCTGCCTCTAAACAATTGGATTTAAAAAAACATACTGTTTAATTTCTAAATATTCGTGAACTTTTTACTTTTCCAACAGTTGTAGATTTCTAATTTTATATAATCATAATCAGAAAAGAAGCTTGATATGATTTCAAATTTCTTAAATTTACTAGGATTTGTTTTGTGGCCTAGCATATAATATATCCTAGATAATGTTCTGTGTGTACTTGAGAAAATATATGTATTCTATTGGTGTTAGATGCATATATCTGTGAGGTTCATTTGGTACATAGTGTTGCATAAGTCTACTGTTTCCTCATTGATTTTCTTTGTCTGGACAACCTAACTATTTTTAAAAATGGGGATATTGAAGTCCCTTACTATTATTTTATTTCTACTTCATTCTTCAGTTCTGTTAATATTTTCTGTATGTTGGTGCTCCAATGTTGAGTGTTCATATGTTTATAATTGTTATAACCTCATGATGAATTGACCCATTTACCATTATATAATCACCTTATTTGTCTCGTATTACATTTTTAAAAATGTAAAGTCTATTTATACTTACATGAATATAATTACCACTGTTCTCTTTTGGTTGGCATTTACGTGGCATACTTTTTTCCACTTTTTCACTTTCAGTTATGTTCTGGCCTTGAAAGTGAAGCGAGTCTAACATAGACAACATTTAATTGGGTCTTACTTTTTGCCCATTTAGTCACTTTATGTCTTTTAATTCAATAACTCATTTACATTTAAAATAATTATTTATAGGTAAAGACTATTTTCATTTCTGTTCATCTTTTTTTACTTGCTGTCTTCTTGATCCTTTATTGTTTTCTTTCTCCCTTGATGCCTTCCATCATAGTTTGATAATTTTCTATAGTTATTTTATTTAATCTCTTTCTCTTCATTATTAGTGTATCTACTAATGATAAACTCAATGTATAATATTTACTAATGATAAACCTAGTATATAGGATTTTGTTTTGTAATTACCATTAGGCATACTTATAACATTTTAAACAGTTAATTTTAAGCTTATCATGGGTTAATTTAGATTATATTTAAAAACTTCTTCCAACTTTACTCATCTACTCAATATTTTATGTTTCTGATGCCACAATTTAAATATTTTAAGATATTGTATCCATTAATAAAGTATTGTGGCTACAATTATTTTTAAATACTTTTGTTTTAAATCTATATACTGAGGTATAAGTGAAGTCAAAGCTGTAGTACAAATCTCCCAGGAAAGAAAAGCCCAAGCAGGATCTGATGGCTTCACTTCTGAATGCTACCAAATATTTAAAGAACTAATACCAACCTTACTCAAATTGTTCCAAAAAATGAAGGTGGAAAGAATACTTCCAAACTTATTCAACAATATCAATATTACCCTGATACTGAAAGCAAAGACACATTAAAAAGAGAAAACTACAGATCAATATCTGTCATGAATATTGATGCAAAAATCCTCACCAAAATACTAGTAGAACTCAACAATACGTTAAACATACATTCATCATGACAAAGTGGGATTTATTAACAATACATTATTTATTAACAGTACATTAACAATACATTTATCAAGATCAAGTGGGATTCATTCTAGGGATGCAAGGATGGTTCAAAATATGTAAACCAATAAATTATATATCATATCAACAGCATAAAGGAATAAAACCATAGGATCATTTCAATAGATGCTTAAAAAGCATTTCATAAAATTCAACATCCCTTCATGATAAAAACCCTGAAAAAACTGTGTGTAGAAATAACATAGTTCAACATAATAAAAGCCACATGTAACAGACACATAGCTAGTATTATACTGAATGGGGATAAACTGAAAGGCTTTTATCTTAGTCCTGGAACACGACAAAGAATGCTCACTTTCACCACTGTTGTTCGACATAATAGTGGAGTACTCAATAGAGCAATCAGACAAGAGAAAGAATTAAAGGACATACAGTTTGACAAGGAAGACATACAACTATCCTGGTTTGCAGATAATATGATCTTATATTTGGAAAAAAACTTTAAAGAACCACCAAAAAACTATAAAAACTGATAAACAAATTCAGTAAATTTGCCAGATACAAAATCCACATTTAAAAATCAGTAACTTTTCTATATTTCAACAGTGAACAATTTGAAAAAAAAATGAGTAGAATAATTCCATTACAATTGGTGCAAATAAAATAAATTACCTAGAAATTAACTTAAGAGCTGAAAGATCTCTACAATAAAAACTAAATAATAAAACACTGATGCAATAAATTAAAGAAGACACAAAAATAAATCTAAGTTTATTGATTGGAAGAATACATATTGTCACAATGTCCATACTACCCAAAGCAATCTACAGATTCAGTGCAAGCCCTATTCAAATACCAATGACAGTTTTCACAGAAATAGAAAAATAAATCCTAAAATTGGTGTGGAACTACCAAAAAAGGAAACACAGAATAGCTAGATCTATCCTGAGCAAAAAGAACAAAACCGGAGGAATCACTTGTCCTGACTTCAAATTATACTACAGAGCTATAACTACCAAAGCAGCATGGTACTGGCATACATGCAGACACATAGACTAGTAAAGTACAATAGAGAACCCAGATATAAATCCACATATCTACAGTGAACTCATTTTTGACTAAGAGGCCAAGAGAGTACATTGGATAAAGGATAATCTCTTCAATAAATGGTGCTGCGTAAACTGGATATCCATAAGCAGAAGAATGAAAATAGACCATTATCTCGCACCACATACAAAAGTCAAATCAAAAGACTTAAATTTAAGACCTCAAACTATTAAGCTGCTGAAAGAAAACTTCGAGGAATCTCTCCAGCACATTGGACTAGGCCAAGATTTCTTGAGTAATACCCCAGAAGTACAAGCAACCAAAGCAAAAAATGGACAAATGGAAACACGTCAAGTGAAAAAAACATCTAAATAACAAAGGAAATAATCAACATAGTGAAGAGACAACTCACAGAATGGAATAAAATATTTTAAAATTATCCATATGACCAGGGATTAATAACCTGTGTTTAAGGAGCTCAAATACTCAATAGGAAATATTTCATAATCTGAATAAAATGAGCAAAAGATCTGAAAAGTTAATTGTTAGAAGAAAACATACAAATGGAAAACAGGTATATGAAAAAGTTCTTAAAATCAGTTATTATTAGAGAAATGCAAATCAAAATTACTAAGAGATTTTATCTCACCCTAGCTAAATTGACTTTTATACAAGGGATAAGCAATAACAAAATTTGGGAGGATGTGGAGGAAAGAGAACACTCATAGACTGTTAGTTGGAATGTAAATAAGTACAACCACCATGGAGAACAGTTTGGAGGCTCCTAAAAAAAAAAACAAAAAATCTCTACTTGAAGAAAAAATTTTAAAAATTAAATTAAATTAAAACACTGAAAATAGAGCTAACATATAATCCATTAATTTCATTCTTAGCTATGTACTCAAAAGAAAGGAAACCAGTATATTGCAGAGATATATGTCCTATGTTATTGCTGCATTATTCACAATAGCCAAGATTTGGAAGCAATCTAAATGTTCATCAGCAGGTGAAAGGATGAAGAAAATGTGGTACATATACACAATGGAGTACTATTCATCCACAAAGCAGAATGAAATCCTGTCATTTGCAACAGCATGGATGGAATTGGGGGTCATTATGTTAAGTAAAATAAGCCAGACACAGAATGACAAGTTTTGCATATTCTAACTTATTTGTGTGTACTAAAAATTAAAACAATTGAACTCACAAAGATAGAGAATAGAATGATGGTTACCAGAGCCCGGGAATGGCAGTGGGAGTGGGAGAAAATGAGGATGATTTGTGGGTACAAAAATATAGTTAGAAAGAATGAGTAAGACCTAGTATTTGCTAGCATAATAGGATGAGTATACTTAAAAAACAATTTCATTGTACATTTTAAAATAACTACAACATTATAATTGGATTGTTTGTAACACAAAGGATACATTCCTGAAGGGATGGATATTTTATTCTCCATGATGTGCTTATCTCACATTACATGCCTGTATCAAAACATCTTATGTATCCCATAAATATATTCATCTACTGTGTACCCACAAAAATTAAAAATCAAAAACATGTATATAATGCTTTGTAATGTATTTGATCATCATATAGGAAATACAGTATTTATTTATATTACTCATATTCAAACCCCTAATTCTCCCATCTCATTTCCCACTGTTCTTTAACACATATTATTTATTTCAGAAAGGCAGTAGTCTAATTTTGCCTTAATATATCATGCTTATCCTCAACTCAAAATAATTATTTCTGTTCTCACTCAATCTGAAGTGTTTTCACCCTTTAGCCTTTATATCAACTGATATACATAGCCATCAGCTTCCAATAAAAGGTTTCTGGCTACTGATTTTTTTCTAGACTCAAATGGCTGACATTAGTCTCTTATTTCCTGACCTTTATAGTATTCCTTTGAGTTAAGACATACCTACATAAAATAATGAATATGTCTCTCTAAATTGATTTTAAACACAGTAAGCTCTGCATCTAATTTAGAAAATGAATATTCTTCAGTGGTTTGAAAGCAGTAGATTATACACATGAGGGGATTCAATAAAGACTGGAGTGAATGGATACGGTGTTAAAACTTTAGAAGGATATACAAAAGTATCATTTTTTTCTTTGTCATTATGAATACAGAGATGACTTAGGTTTTGTACAATTCTAAATGCCCCATTACCATTAGGACTAGTACTTTCTAATTCCCATTCATAAGACATTTGATATTTTGACTTCTAAATCGATATAACATTTCACTACACGTGGCATCATTAGATTTCTTTTATTTTAAATAAAAATAATATTTTATTTTTGAATATAAAAAGGTAGTTTTTCCCTTAACTTACCAAACCACATCCTGTTCAAGTAATTTTATTTCCAGCTCGTTCTCCTGGAAATTGAATTAATTGAAGCACTGTTCTTTTTAATGTATGATAGGCTTGAAGGAATGGCTACAACTTTATTGCAGCTGGGGAAAAAATCTGTAAATGAATCATTGACAGCTTCCTCAGCCAAATATAGCTGTATGTCTTAAAATTTTAGTGGAGATTACAATTTTGTCATTTTAGTGCATCACTCAGTTTAGCATGTAGAATAATGTTCTCTGGTGAATGATGCAGTATAATGATATAAGAACTGGAAATATGTAATGACGAATGCCTAGGACAGAATCTACCCTTATCTGAATTACTTTTCTTCCTTACTAAAATGCAAAAGCACTTATAAGCAGAGGCTTCTGGATATTGTTCTGTGCCAACTATAAAATAGCCTCATCTGTAATCAGTGGATGATGATGTTTATGATAAAAAGCTAAAGATATGTTTAATAATAGGTGTTTAATAATGCAAATAACTCAATTTACTATTTTGGACTAAAGGTAAACTGATATTTCAGTTACATAAATGAATCTAGAAAATAATCTTCAGTTATGAAATTAAATCTATTGTACCTTAAATCACTGGCATACCCCCAAATTCTTTTCAATTTTAAATCTTTTAAATGTGATTTTTTTATACGCTACATATTACATATCTCTTTTCCTAAATTGAAGGTTCTAATTGCAGGCAAACACTGAAAAATTATATATATATATATACATATATATATAAAATATATATATATAATATATATATTAGTGTATATATACATAAGTATATGTGTAATATATATTATATATATACGTAAGTATATATTATATATATATACTTATGTATCTGTTAAATTCCTCCTGTGATATCAAATACTGTATATTTCTTGGTTTTTCATCTAATATATGCTCTGAGCTCCTCCTGGTGTACACACAACCTTAGTTACAGAATGACAGACAGAAAGGTCATTGTCTGAGTATAATCTTATTATGAAAGAAATATTCATTTAATGTTGATTTGTTTTTACAAAAGCACAAAATAAATGTTTTTGCCAGCCAACAGAAATAAAGTTTTTGAAGAAGTCTGTATGTGCAGAAGCAACGTTCTTTTTCAACATTTACTTTTACAAAGCTCTTTATCCCTTCAAGCTCAAATAATTTTTCCATAGGAAATTGTATTGTAATTCTCTGCTGCACTGCTCATCAATTTTTCTCTCACCCTCCCACATTCCTCATTTCACTGTTCATAGATTTTCAATCTTTTAACTTGCACTAGTACTCTAGTACTTGAATCAATATGATGTTCAATATCAAAACTGAAGGTGAGTGTTTCTGTAACATCAAAATGAGACACGTAAATGGCTACTGGGTCCCCATATATCTTTGGTTACCCAAAATTCTGCTTTACAACTTTTGTTGTAGAGAACAAAGTGTCATTTCCTACTGAAAAGTGATCTCTACCATTTGACATTTAGTTTTGTTACTCTAATGTATTTTCCCTGTGACAAGTGCAAAGGCCCCCAGAGAGACTATAATTAAAGTACAATATGACACTGATTATTTCTTTTAGTTTGGGAAGTCATACTATACAATAGTCATTTATGTTGACTACCTATTAATATAATGCAAGGCATATGCAATCTAAATGCTTGAATAATATGGGACCTCGTATTGTGACTCATTCAACGGTAAATGAATGCAAACAGATTATCAGAATGGTGCTGTATTTCTACTGGTTTTGAATAGAAATCAAATAATAGTAACATTAGATTTAAAGAAACAGCTAAGATTTAGCCAAGTTTATTGCAAATGCAAGTGCAATTTAGGTGGGAAAATAGACATGTAAATTTGTGCATAAGAGAACGTAAAGACTGGAGTAGTGGCTCACACCTGTAATCCCAACACTTCAAGAGGCTGTAGCAGGAAGCTTCTTTGAGCCTAGGAGTTTGAGTCCAGCCTGGACAACATAGTGAGATGCTATTTCTGTAAAAATAATAATAAAAAAATTAGTTGGGCTTGGTGGCGCACACCTGTGGTCCCAGCTAATTGGGAGGCCGAGGTGGCAGAATTGCTCGAGTTCGAGAGGTCAAGGATCCAGTGAGCTGTTATAGCACAACTGCACACCTGCCAAAGTGAGAAACTGAGACCCTGTCTAAAAATAACAGAGATTATAAAGCTTCTAATATTTAAATTGAGGAAATATTTAATATTTAAAAGTTGTATGGAAAGATGTACAAGAAGATACCACTGTTTTCCATTGCCTCTGAGTCTGAGCTTTTATGAGAAATAGATATTGGGCAGAAAAGTTTGTGTGTGTGTGTGTGTGTGTGTGTCATGAGACATACTTTTATTCATTATTTTCTATTTCAAAAATAACACCTTGTTGATTATAATATTTGGAGATCTTATCGTGGAGAAGGGAAGAATACTGGAAAATATAGAATATTCTGTCTTTTTTATACATCTAAGTAAAAGAGTTTTTAAAAGATATTATAATTCAGAGGAATTCATAGAAAAAAATCTTATAAATGAGATCAAATCACAAGAAAATGGTTGGTGATGAAGAGATATTAGAAAACTCGAAAAGCTGCAGCTGGTAACTCTCTAGAACATTGCTATAAACTCTCATTAACCCAACTTGATGACAATTGTTTACACTTTCTACAGCTGTTTGGATTGCCAGAGCAGCTGTTACCTGCAAAAGATGATTTGGAGATTAGTCTCCTGTAGACTATCCAAGGCTGTCTTAAAGAGTGAGATATAGAGGATGAATAGTACAAGAGAAGTAGAACAGATACTGTGTTAGGTCAGAGGTGTCAGCTAAAGAAACACTGGTATTTCATGAAGATTAGAGTTTTGATTTGACAGACTTGTCTCCCTCCAGCTACTAAAGTGACTTCTATAATTCATTTCTCACTTCATTTAAAGGAATAATTTTGGCAAATTTATAATTAACTGATTTGGTAGTCTTATGCAGATAAGTTGTCTCAATTATTTAATATTTGTCTTGATAACTCTTAAAAGTTAACATTAATTTTTGTTTTCAGTTTTTGTTAAAGAAATTAAAGAAACTTTACAAAATTACTTTTATCTGTGACTTTGAAACTATTTGTCCTTTATTTAGTTAATTTTTAAACCTTTACAATTGTGTAGATGTTCACAATCTGCTGAAAATTTATTGATAATAGTCCACCTGTCACAGAATTCTGTTTTAAAGAGGCTGTAATGGCTAATTGTAAATGACAACAGTATTTCTTTTTCTTATTTAAAATCTGCTAGATATAAAATTTTTTGAACGGTACTAATGAAATTCAAAACTCTGCGTCAAACCTAGAACATTTTGTTATTTTCTGTGCCTTGTAGTTTTATGTGAATCATATCTCTTTATGCCTTTTCCTTCCATTTTATTATTTTTATTATAAATTGTAATAAAGTGTGTTAATTCATGTAAGAATATTACTTCTGATTACTCTTATAATGTAAGTTAAGCGTGTTAGGGTATTTTATGGAAGTTTTTATAATAGACATGTTCCCTTGCTGATGGCTTCTTCAATTTCGTACATAAAGCATGGTATGTCATGACAATGAAAAGGTACTTTTTCTACAATATAGAGACAGCAATTTGTAAAGTTTGAAATGAAATTTGTCGGCGTTATTGTTTTCTGTTTATTAAGATATAGTGTAGGGTTAACTACATTTATCTTAACAATCACACACAGTAATTTTATTTTGGTCATTTTTTGCACTGAAACATCTAAAATATTTGTTATACCTTTACAGCTTGCAGCTATTTTTTTTCATAGTGTATAGCCATATGTTTTAAGCTAAACATCCAAGAATAGTGACATAACATATTCCTTTGAATATATGTTCTTGTTATAGGGGATCTGTGTATCTATATCTGGTATATATTGAAAAAATTAGACATAATTGGTTTCAACAGACATATTTTGAAATATAGTTATGAAAATTTGTTTTTAAAAAAACAACATTGATGACTTCAATTCTATAAAAATCACTTTTAGACATAGTTAAGCAGTGTCTTCAGTGTTTTATTTGGTTAAAGCTTAAATTGGAATTTATATTATACTTCATTGTAAAATATATAAAGCCTGTTAATTGAAAATAACAAAGCATTAATAATTTATTTAGCATTTCTAAAATAACTAGCTTTGTCTATGGAAGGACTCCAGAGAGGAATACAGAACAGACATAGCCTAAGAGATTTATGTTGTCTATATATTTGACTTGAATTTTTAGATGTTTTTACTTTATTATAGTTTTTTGCTGATTTGCGTGTCCTTCAGGGAAAATAATCTTTTTCACTGAATTCTAAGTTTAAATGAAAAGTTTTAAAAGGCAAGTAACTCTAATCTTTCCTCTTCATTTAAAATCTGTCAAGTTTACTATGTTTTGTTTATTCTACCAAAAGCTTTAGAGGTAATAAATTTTTAATTTTCATAGCAACCCTAAAATATAGTTATTAATTTTTTGGTTATTTGAAATTATATGTTTGCAGTAAATTTGCATATGTGTAAAAGCAAATATAAAATATACAATTTAGTGAATTTAGACAAATAAAATTAATCTTCTTAAGATACACAACACACACACACACACAAACACACACACACATTTTCTTCCTCTGTCAGAAATATTTTTTAAGTTTCTTCATAGTAAAGTCCTCTACTAGAAACAACCCCAACTCTGATTTAGTTTTTATCATAGACTAATTTTTTTTCTTTTTAGATCTGAATAAAGATACAATCATATCCTGTCGTGAGCATAATGTTTATGAGATTCATTCATGAGGTTGTGTATCAGTATTTTTTAAGTACTCAGTAGTATTCTATTGCCTGGATATAATAAATATTGTTTATGCATTTGCCCTATTGATAGATATTTGAGTTATTTCCAGTTATGAACATATGACTATTTCTATACACATCATTTTGTCTATATAGGTATTTATTTTTCTTGGATATCCAGAAGTAGAATTGCTGAGTCAAAGAGTAGGTGCAAGCTTAACTTTATAGGAAACTGCCAAAAGATTCTCTAAAGTGGTTATAGAGTTTAAACTTTCAATCAGCAATGTGTAAGAATTATGGTTATTCTACATCCTTAATATTTTTATTTATAATCATTTTAATTTGAGTCATTCTACTAGTAGTGTATAATATCTCATTATAATTTTATATTTGCATTTTCCTGATGACTAATAATGATAAAAAGCACTTTTTAATTGATTATCGGACTTATTTGTATTATTGTTTGTGAAATGTCAAGCTTTTTGTACAACTATTTCCTTTTTAAAATTTATGTGTAGGATTTTTTTATACATTCCTCATACTAGTTCTTTATCAGATAAATGTTTTTATATTTTTATCCATTTTCTCAGTGATGTCCTTCAATGAAGATTTAATTTCAATAAGTTTAATTTTTTTTATGATTATTGCTTTATGTGTCCTGTCTAATAAATTCTTACTCACTATTTGTGTCCCTTCAAAACTCATACATTTAGGCCGGGCTTCGTGGCTCACACCTGTAATCCTAGCACTTTGGGAGGCCGAAGTGGGCAGATCACTTGAGGTTAGAAGTTTGAGACTTGCGTGGCCAACATGACAAAACCTGACTCTACTAAATATAATTAAAAAATTAGCCGGGTGTGGTGGCATGCACCTGTAATCCCAGCTACTAGGAAGGCTGAGGCCTCCTGGGAGGCAGAAGTTGCAGTGAACCGAGATCATGCCACTGCACTCCAGCCTGTGTGACAGAGCAAGACTCCATCTAAAAACAAAACAAAACAACAAGAGAGAAAGAAAGAAAGAAAGAAAGAAAGAAAGAAAGAAAGAAAGAAAGAAAAAAGAAAGAAAGGCGCAGAAAGAAAGAAGAAAAGACCCTCCTCATATATTTAAATCTTTTTTTTTAATTATACTTTAAGTTCTAGGGTACATGTGCACAACGTGCAGCTTTGTTACATATGTATATATGTGCCATGTTAGTGTGCTGCACCCATTAACTCGTCATTTACATTAGGTATATCTCCTAATGCTTTCCCTCCCCCCTTCCCCCACCCCACAACAGGCCCCAGTGTGTGATGTTTTCCTTCCTGTGTCCAAGTGTTCTCATTGTTCAATTCCCACCTATGAGTGAGAACATGCGGTGTTTGGTTTTTTGTCCTTGCGACAGTTTGCTGAGAATGATGGTGTCCAGCTTCATCCATGTCCCAACAAAGGACATGAACTCATCCTTTTTTATGGCTGCATAGTATTCCATGGTGCATATGTGCCACATTTTCTTAATCCAGTCTATCATTGATAGACATTTGGGTTGGTTCCAAGTCTTTGCTATTGTGAATAGTGCCACAATAAACATATGTGTGCATGTGCCTTTACAGCAGCATGATATATAATCCTTTGGGTATATACCCAGTAATGGGATGGCTGGGTCCAATGGTATTTCTAGTTCTAGATCCCTGAGGAATCGCCACACTCTCTTCCACAATGGTTGAACTAGTTTACAGTCCCACCAACAGTGAAAAATTGTTTCTATTTCTCCACTTCCTCTCCAGCACCTGTTGTTTCCTGACTTTTTAATGATCGCCATTCTAACTGGTGTGAGATGGGATCTCATTGTGGTTTTGATTTGCATTTCTCTGATGGCCAGTGATGATGAGCATTTTTTCACATGACTGTTGGCTGCATAAATGTCTTCTTTTCAGAAGTTTCTATTCATATCCTTTGCCCACTTGTTGATGGAGTTGTTTGTTTTTTTCTTGTAAATTTGTTTGAGTTCTTTGTAGATTCTGGATATTAGCCCTTTGTCAGATGAGTAGATTGCAAAATTTTTCTCCCATTCTGTAGGTTGCCTGTTCACTCTGATGGCAGTTTCTTTTGCTGTGCAGAAACTCCTTAGTTTAATTAGATCCCATTTGTCAATTTTGGCTTTTGTTGCCATTGCTTTTGGTGTTTTAGACATGAAGTCCTTGCCCATGCCTATGTCCTGAATGGTATTGCCTAGGTTTCCTTCTAGGGTTTTTATGGTTTTCGGTCTAACATTTAAGTCTTTAATCTATCTCGAATTAATTTTTGTATGAGGTGTAAGGAAAGGATCCACTTTCAGCTTTCTACATATGGCTAGGCAGTTTTCCCAGCACCATTTATTAAATAGGGAATCCTTTCCCCATTTCTTGTTTTTGTCAGGTTTGTCAAAGATCAGATGGTTGTAGATGTGTGGTATTATTTCTGAGGGCTCTGTTCTGTTCCATTGGTCTATATCTCTGTTTTGGTACCAGTACCATGCTGTTTTGGTTACTGTAGCCTTGTAGTATAGTTTGAAGTCAGGTAGCGTGATGCCTCCAGCTTTGTTCTTTTGGCTTAGGATTGTCTTGGAAATGTGGGCTCTTTTTTGGTTCCATATGAACTTTAAAGTAGTTTTTTCCAATTCTGGGAAGAAAGTCATTGGTAGCTTGATGGGGATGGCATTGAATCTATAAATTACCTTGGGCAGTATGGCCATTTTCACGATATTGATTCTTCCTATCCATAAGCATGGAATGTTCTTCCATTTGTTTGTGTCCTCTTTTATGTCGTTGAGCAGTGGTTTGTAGTTCTCCTTGAAGAGGTCCTTCACATCCCTTGTAAGTTGGATTCCTAGGTATTTTATTCTCTTTGAAGCAATTGTGAATGGGAGTTCACTCATGATTTGGCTCTCTGTCTGTTATTGGTGTATAAGAATGCTTGTGATTTTTGCACATTGATTTTGTATCCTGAGACTTTGCTGAAGTTGCTTATCAGCTTAAGGAGATTTTGGGCTGAGACGATGGAGTTTTCTAGATATACAATCATGTCATCTGCAAACAGTGACAGTATAACTGCCTCTTTTCCTAATTAAATACCCTTTATTTCTTTCTCCTGCCTGATTGCCCTGGTCAGAACTTCCAACACTATGTAGAATAGGAGTGGTGATGAGCTATTTATGACAAACCCACAGCCAATATCATACTGAATGGGCAAAAACTGGAAGCATTCCCTTTGAAAACTGGCACAAGACAGGGATGCCCTCTCTCACCACTCATATATTTAAATCTTAACCCCACAATGTGACTGAATTAGGAAGTAGCTTTTTTGGGAGGTAATTACATCATGAAGCTGGAACGCTCATGAATGGAATTAAGTGGCCTTATGAAAGGATACTCAGAGAGCTCTTTCATTGTCTTTCTACCACATGAAGATACAAGGAGAAGATGGCAGTCTGCACCTTGGAAGAGGGCGCTCACCCAAACCCTACCATGCTGGCACCCTTACCTAAGGCTTCCTGCCTCTAGATTTATAAGAAATAAATTTCTGTTGTTTATAAGCCACCTAGTCTATGCCTTGTTATAGCAGCCTGAGCTTACTAAGGCACCTGCTTGGTCACAAAGACATTTGTATTTTGAAAGGTTTATAGTTTAACCATTAGGGTTAGATCCATATTCCATCCATTTGAATCAATTTCTGAAACTAATAAGGCTCTTTTTACCTGTAATAATGTACAGTGGTTTTCAGTCCCATTTGTAGAAAAGTCTTTCAGTTTTCTATTTAACTGTTTTAACACTGTCTTTATAAATGACACATGTACATGTCCCTAATTCTATTTTTAAAATTCTATTCTATTGTTCTGTTTTTCTCTCTTTATGACAATACCACAGTCTTCATTATAGTAGTTTTTTTAATAAGTTTTCAAGTCATGTAATATAAATTCTCTAATCTTTTTCTTTTCAAAAATAGTTTTGGCTATAATAGGATTTTTTTTCTACTCCGTATAAATTTTAGGATCCATTTGTCAGTACCTATTTTTAAAATCTCCTGAAATTATTATTCAAATTTTGTTGGATCTGTGCATCAATTTAGAGAGAGCAACATTTTAACAATGTAATATTCTTAAACTGACTTAATAAATTGGTTTTCTTTAACTTATCAGTGTTTTATAGTTTTCACAGTAGAAGTTTTATGCATTGTTATAATTATGTCATTGTTATGATGTCCTCAGTATTTTATATTTTAATGCTATTATACATAGATTTAAAAATATTCCAGTTGTTTGCTAATATATAAAAATATGTTCTATTTGTTTATATTGATCTTGCAACTCATAATCTTGTTTAAAATCACATTAAATCTAATACTTTTAAAAAATGCTTTACATTTTTATATAAACAATCATGTCATTTGAAAATAGAGACAGTTTCACTTCTTCCTTTCTTATCTTTCCATGTATATTTAAGATTATTTTTTTGAATTACTCTTAAGGCTAATACTCCAGGAAAATGTGAAAGAGAATTGGTGAAAGTATATATGCTTGCCTTATATCTAATAGTAAGGAGAAAGTGCTTAGGATATAGCCATTAAATACCACATTAGTAAAACTTTTCCATAGCTTTTCCTTACCAGATTGAGGAAGTTCTCTACTTCTAGTTTACTGAGATTTATTATCAAGAATAGATATTGAATTACAAAAACTTTGTATTTATTGGGATAATCATAGATTTTAAAACTTTGTTAGATAGCTTGATTTTTTTTTCATTTTTTAAAGTTTTATTGAATATAATTCATATACTGTAGAGTTTACTCATTTAGGGTATACAATTCAATGGTTCTTTGTATATTTATAGATAAGTGCAACTATCACTACAGTCAACTTTAAAATATTTTCATCACCTCAAATGAAACCTTATATCCTTTAACTATCAACCCCACTTCCAGTATCATAATCCTTGTCCCCACATTCAACCTTAAACAACTACTAATCTACTGTTTCTCTGTATTTTCATATTCTGGGTTTTCATATAAATGGAATTATATAATATGTGGTTTCTTTGGTAACTGTACCAATTTTGTTAATCTATTCATTTTCTAGTAGTCATTTGGATTGTTTCTAACATATGGCTAGTATGAGTAACATTGCTACAAACATTCATATACAACTTTCTATGTGAACACATATTTACATTGCAGTTGGGTGCATATGTAGAGAGTAAAAATATTGAGTCATACAGTATCTCTAAGTTTATTCATTTAAGAAACTGACATCCTGTTTGCCTAGGTAACTTCTGCTCATAGGGGCATGAGTTAGCAGTTCTTACACACTTTCTTGGTAGATAAGAAGTTGCGGGTTTCTATTATTAGATCCACAATCTAATGTTTTGGTTAAACTATAGCTATAGCATGCAAACCCCATAATAATTTTAGGGTTTAAGGATAATAGGAAGATAGGTGCAAAATGTATAAGTATTAATGTATCTTCTCATGTAAAAGAAGGTTTAATATTATTAATGTAATATACAAGTGTTCCTCGTTGTGTTGTGATTAGCAAATATAGGGAGTAAAGGGTTTCTCTTCTGGATCAGAAGAGATTAATGAGAAGTTAGGTGAGTTATCATTGAATTGGTTAAAAAATAGTAGGGTAATGGGGCTGATGAGTAGGCTGTGGTTAGTCATGTGGATTCAGATTATATAATTTTTAGAGAATCATGTCATTGGTAGTAGTATAATTGTTGGAATAATTTATATATATATTTATTATACTTTAAGTTCTAGGGTACATATAATAATTTTTAGCATTAAAATAAATTTAAATGTTGTACATAATCTAGGCCATATGTGTTGGAGATTAAAACTAGTAAGGCAAGTCCCACTGTGGCTTTGCAGGCAGCAAATACTAGAAGGATGATGGGTATTATGGATACTAGAGCAAAATATATGTTTAAAGTTTTAAGGGTATTTTATGATGAATATTGATAGTATTATGGCTTCTAGGCATAATAGGGATGATATTAGGTTGGATCAGTAGGCTAATATTCCCAGCAGTGATATGGTGTATGCTAATATAATATTGATGTAAATAGAGGGCATTTGGTAAATATGGTCTATCATAATCTAATGAGTTGAAATCATTTATTTTGACTTAAATGACTTACCAATTCAACTCAATCTACTCCTTTTTTGGGCTCATTGATAAGTCAAGCCTAGGATTAAAATGGTAACTAGTATAAGGGCTATGTTGATTATTAGTGTCAAGTTGTTTGTTTGAAGGGCTCATGGCAGGGTAGTAGTAGGGCGATTTCCAAGTTGAAGAGGAGAAATGTGATGGCTACTAGGAAGAATTTTATCAAAAAGGGGAGGTGGGGGGAGGTTATTTGGTCAAATCCGCATTCATAGGGGCTGGATTTTTCTATATAAATATTAAGTTGTGGGAGCCAAAATGTAATTATTATTAGTAATAAGACCAGTAAGGTATTGGTTACTAGGGCTAGTGTCAGGTTAATTACTCTCTTTCAGATATTAGCAAAACTAATTGATTGGAAGTCAATGGTACTGTTTATACTAAAAGAGTAGGCTCCTCATCAATAGAGACATATAAGAATAGTCATGCTACATCAACAAAGTGTCAATATCGGGAGGTGGCTTCAAAGCCAAAGTGGTGGTTGGATGTAAAATGGAATTTTAGTTGGCGGAGGTGGCAGACAGTGAGAAATGTTGATACAATAATAACGTGAAGTCCATGAAAGCCTGTGGCTATGAAGAATGTTGAGCCATAGATTCCATCAGAGGTAGTAAAGGGGGCCTGGAAGCATTCTGAGATTTGTAGGAGGGTGAAGTAAATACCTAAGGTAATTGTGATGGATAGTGCTTGAATTATCTGCTTTTGACTACCTTCTGTGGTGTGGTGAATCCAAATAATTGAAGCTCCTGATGCAGGTAATACAGATGTATTCAGGAGAGATACTTCTAAGGGGTTAAGGGGAAAAATGCCTGTTGGGGGTCAATGTCCCCCTAATTCTAGAGTTGGGGTTAGACTAGAGTGGTAGAATTCACAGAAGAAACCAGCAAAGAATAATACTCCTGAGATAATAAACAGAATTATTCCATATCACAGGCCTTTCTGGACAATTGTTGTATGGTGGCCTTGAAATGCACTTTCTCGGATAATGTCACATCATTATTGGTATATAGTCAGTGTGTTGGTTAGTAGGCCTAGGGTGAAAAGAGTAATAGAGTTAAAGTGAAATCACATGGCCAGGTCAGATGTTATTAGGAGGGCTGAGAGGGCTCCTGTTAGTGGTCAGGGGCTGGGTTTGACTACATGGTAGGCGTGTGTTTGGTGGGTCATTATGTATTATCATACAGATAAAGGCTTACTAGTAGTGTGAAGACATAAGCCTCAATAAGGGCTATGGAGAATTCAAGAATGGTCAGTAGGATAAGAATAATGAGAGCGACTGAAGAGAAAGAAACTGACACCCTGTTTCATCAAGATGGTGCAGCTATCTGCACCATCTTCAAATACCACCAGAAGTATATGAGGGTTGCAGTTTCTGCACATCCTTGACAACGCTTGTTCTCTACCTTGTTGATTCTAGCCATTGTAGTGTGTGTAAAGTGACAATTCATTGTGGTTTTGATTTTCATTTCCCTGATGACTGAAGATGGCAAGCATCTTTTCATGTGCTTATTGGCCATTTTTACATCTTCCTTGGAAAAATATCTATTCAGAACTTGTGCTTATTTTTAACATCTTTATTTACCTAATATTGACTTTAAAAAGTTCTTTATTCTGGATACAAATCCCTTAATACATATATAACTTAAACATATTTTCTCCCACTCTATGGCCTGCCTTTTCATCTTCCTGATGTTGTTTGAAGCACAAAAAATTTTTATTTTGTTAAGGTTTAGTTTATCAGGCTCCTCTTTCTGATTGTCATAAAGAATAACACCTGTATTTTCTTCCAAATTTTTATTTTTTACACTTATTTAGATCTTTGGTCCATTTTGAGTCCATGTTTTATAGAGAGTGTGAGGTGGGAATCCCACTACATTCTTTTGCAACTGTCTATCCAGTCGTCCCATGACTATTTGTTTAACAGACTATTATTTCCCCATTGAATGGTCTTGCCACATGTTTTAAATGTCAGGTGTATGAGCCTTTTTAGACTCACGATTTTATTTGATTGATCTGTATGTTTACACTTGTGTTCTACCACACTCTCAGTTACCACTGCTTTGTACTAAGTCATAAAATTGGTAAGTATAGATTCTCCTACCTGTTTCCTTTTCAGAGTTGATTTGGCTAATTTGCATCCTTTGCCATTACAATAAGCTGAGTTTTAGAATCAGCTTATCAATCTTTACAAAGTAGTTATTATATTTAAATAGAGATTTGTTGTATCTATATATTATCTTGGGAAATATTGCCGTGTTAACAATGTTAAGGCTTTGATCCATGAACATGGGATGTTTTCCAATTTACTTAGATCTTCTTTAATTATTTAAACACTGTTTTATATTGTCAGGGTATAAGTTTTGCACTTCTTTTGCTAAGTTTATTTCCAAGTACTTTATTATTTCATATTATACTTCAAAAGGCATGTTTTCTTAATTTATTTCTAGATTACTCACTGCAAGTGTATAAAATACAACTGAATTTTATGTATTAGTCTTGTAAAATGTTGCTGAACTCATTAATTCTAATAGTTTTTAGTGTATTAATTAGGTTTCCAGACATACAAGATCACGTTATCTGCAAATAGTGATAGTTTTACTTCTTCATGTCAAATCTAGATGTCTTTTATTTCATTTTTTTTTTTTACTATCAGCTGAATGTTGAACATATATGGCAAGAATAGACATTCTTGTTTTGCTCCTGATCTTAGGAAAAGAGCATTTTGTCTCTTATCATTATCTGTGATAACATCTAAGAACTTTCCATATATGACTTTTATCAGTTTGAGGGAATTTCCTTGTACTCTTTGTTAGCTAAGAGGTTTTTTTTTAATTATGAAAAAGTGGTCAACTTTTTCAAATATTATTTCTGCGTTTGTTGAGACAATTATGTAAGTTTTGTTTTTATTCTGTTAAAATAATGTATTAATTAATTTTTCAGATATTACAAAACCTCCTTGAGATAAATCCTACTCGGTCGTGGTATAAAATTGTTTTCATTCATTTCTGTATTTGATTTGCTAGGATGTTATTGAGAATTTTTGCATTCATATTCATAACAGACATTGGTCTCTAATTTGCCTTTCTTGTGTTGTATGTGTTTGGTATTGATATCTGGGTAATGCTGGATTTATAGAGTGAATTATAAAGGTTTTTGTTTTCTTTCCATTTTTTAAAGAATGAGTAAAAAGTTGGTCTGCATTATTTTTTAAACATCTGTTAGAATTCAGAGATAAAGCCATGTTTACCTGGGTCTTTCATTGTAGATCGTTTGTTGATCACTAACTAAATCACTTCAATTGTTATAGTACTATTCTGATTACTTATTTCTTCTTGAGTCTGCCTTGGTAGTTTGTGTCTTCTTATGAAATTTCTCATTTCATGTATGGTATCCAATTTTTATTCTTATATCATTATTTTTATTTTTCTTTGCATTTCTGTAATATCAGTAGTAGTCTCTTCTTTCATTTCCTGTTCTAGTAATGTAAATATTCTTTTATCCTTGGTCAATTTAGTTAGAGGTTTGTTAATTTTGTTAATCTTTTAAAATAAGTTTTGGATTCATTGATTGCTTTATATTTTCTACTTCAATTTCTGCTCAAACCTTTATTTTTTAATTTCTTTTCCTTGCTTTGGGTAAAATTTGCTGTATTGTCAATGTCTTATAGTGGAAAGTTAAGATATTGAGTTAAGATATTTATTATTTCTTAATATAGTTATTTATTGCTGTACATTTTTCTTAAAACTCTGTTGTAATCCTGTTCCATAATTTTGGTATGATTTTTCTTACTTTTAATTCATTTCAAAGCATTTTTGATTTCTCATTTTCTTTATTCTTTGACCTAATAGTTATTCAGGAGTATGTTGTTTAATTTTTAAATGCATGTGAGTTTCTTCCATTTTCTATGTCATTAATTTCTATTTTTCTTTTATTCCAATCAGAGAACACACTTGTATTTTTAAATTATTTAATGAAGCTGTTTTATAAAGTACCATATTGTCTATCCTGGAAATGTCCCATACTATTTAAAGAATATATATTCTAATTTTCAGTTAAGTATTCTATAAATATCTGTTAGCTATTGTTAGTTTATAGTGTTGTATAGGTATTGTATTTCTTGCTCATCTTTTGTCTAGTGTTCTATCCAATATTGGAAGTGAAGTGTTTTGGTCTCCGAGTATTATTTTTTTACTTGCCTATTTTCCCCTTTATTTCTATCTGTCTGGCTGCATGCATTTCGGTACTCTGTTATTTGGTGCATGTATACTTATAGTTGTTATAGTTTTCTGAGTAATTGACCCTTTTTATCATTATAAAATACCCCTTTTTATATCTACTATCATTTTTTGTTAAAGTCTATTTCATGTGATCTTAGTGAAGCCACTTTAGCCTCCTATGTTTACTGCTAGCTTGCTATGCTTTGCTTTCCTTCTTTTTATTTCAGTCTAGCTATGTCCTTGAATCTAAAGTGTGTCATTTATAGACAACATGTAGCTGGGTCATTGATATTATCCAGTCTGACAATCTGTGCCTTTTGAATGGAATTTTAAATCCATTCAAATGTAACAATAATATTAATATGGTTGGATTTATATTTGCATTTTATTATTTCTTTGCTCCATGTCTCATGTCTTTTTTGCTCCTCTGTTAATCTTTTACTGCTTTGCTTTGTGTTAAGTGAATATTTTCTAATGTAACATTTAAATTTCATTAATGATTTCTTCACTATAGTTTTCTATATATTTTTACTTCTAGAGCTTGCTGTAGGGTTTTTTAATATATATCTCAAGATATTCTTATGAACTTTAGATTTATACTAGATTAATAACAGAAAAAGTTATAAAAATATAGCTCTATTCCCTTTCCCCATTTTTGTAATATTATTGTTATACATACCATATTCATTAATGTTACAAGCCTAACACTATATTTTTATAATTATTTTACCAATTGTAATCAGTTTTTAGCTCATTAAAGTGTTGTTCCCACCCAACTCCTTTGTTCTTTTATTGGCAAATATGTTACATGTGAATTACATTTCTGTATATTATAAGTCCAATAGCACATATATATATTTTTCTATACAATTACTGTTCAGATAGGTTAATAGAAGAAAGGAGAATAAAGAGTATTTATAGTGTCTTTTATAATTAAAAAATGACTTTAGCAGCACTCTTTGTTTATTAATGTAGGTTCAAACTACTGCCTGGGATCATGTGCTTTCAGTCTGAAGAATATCCTTTAGTATTTTATGTAAGGCAATTCTGCTAATGACAAATTCTCTCCATTTTTATTTCTCTGGGAAAGTATTTTGCTTTTATTTTTGAAGGTACCTTGGATGAATACAGTATTCTTGTTCAGCAGTTTTTTTCTTTGAGTATCATGATGATATTATTACACTCTCGTTATTTGCATTGTTTCTGCTGAGAGATCAGCTCTTATTTATATTTTATTGGTAATTCCTGGTGATTAAACATTTTTGATAAAAGTACTAATTTTTTCTAATATTAGATAAAACTCTGGGTAGATTGATTTTCTTGAGAAATGTCTTTCTTTCTATAGTGGGAATGGGGCTCAAGAGTAAGTTTGACTTTTGCAAATTTTAAGTTACATAAGTCTGTCATCCATGATAGAAGTGGTTTATTTGTATTCTTACAGGAAGAGATCCAGAATAAAGAAAAATCTCAGCCTTGAGTACTACAACTATAATATTGACTCTGTTTATTTTTCACATTTTATCCTTAATTTAAATCATTTACTTTTCTCTATGCTGTTTCTGTCACAATCTTCCAATTTCTGTCCACTAAAAGGGTCTTTGAATTAGACTCTGGTACTCCTATTTTTGCTTGTGGTTGTCTTCTATACTGCAGCAAGAGTTATCTCATTTTTATGCAAATGTAAAATTATTTTTTCCTGTTTGAACATTTTTGATGAGTTTTGATTGCTTTTACTGTAAAGATTAAGCCCATTTACCTATTTTAGGAGGCAGTTTAATATCTAATTCCTCTTCATGTTTTTTCCTCTATTTTGATATTCTTCCTCTTACATTCCAAGCCCTAGCTATGTAGAAAATACTTTTTCTTTTTTTAATGTATTTTTTTCTAAGATTTGGGATCTCAGACTGGAGTATAGTGGGGCAATCATAGCTCACTGCAGCCTCTGGGCTCAAATGATTCTCTTGCCTCAGCCTCCTTAACATCTGGGTCTACAGGCATGTGAGCTCATGCCCTGTTCTTTTTTGTTTTTGAATCCACGATGTTCTTACTTATCTCTAAGCTTTTGTATATCTTTCTCTTGCATAAAAATAAACCTCACCTCTCTTTTCTTCTAGTGTTTCATCTCATTTGTCCTATATTAGCTTCAGCATCACTCCATCTGAGAGGATTTTCATATAGAATCTCCATTCTAGGCACTTACATGGAAACATGCAGTTTTGTTATTAAAACATTAATCTCTGGAGGTAGCAACCATTGCTTCTTCGTACACTGTTATATCCAGCAGCTATCACAGTGTTTAAAACAATATCAAATTATTTAAAAAATAATGTTCCATAAGAGTACAATCTATCTTTGAAAAATAAGTATACATTTAAAAAGTCGAAACTAATATACATCTGAAAAAAGATGCTCTTGAAACTCTAAATATGTAATTTGAAGACTTGCTACTGCAAAAATTCATACAATATTTATATATGTTTAAATTTAGCAATTTAGAAAATTTTAATAAGACATAATTCATACAAAACATGGTGGTTCAAAACTCAAAATTAATTTTTATGTAATCTCAAAATTTCAAGAGCAAATTTTAATAAAGGAACATTCTCATTTAGAAAGTACAGAATAGTAGATTTTCATTCTATTTTATGACAAGCTTATTACCATAGTAGTAAAATTTTTATTTTTAGTGATGAGAAAATCAGGCAATATGTTATACATGTCCTTGAAGACAAGCTGCAAAATGTATAAGAATGCTTTTGGCTATTTATCAAACTTTATTTTTCTCTCAATTTTCATGTTGAGTAATTTAATGATTCCCCAATTTTTATCACTTCTTTTCTATGGTAGCCTGTGTTATTTTTTATTATCTAGAATAATTATGCATTTTATATACTAGTAAGTTTATTTTAAACAAGATCAATGAGAACATATTCAATGAAACACTTACAGAACAAAATGAGTGAGTACATTTATTTTTTCAATTACAGCTTTCGTTGGCTGAAGAAATAAAATTCACATTATGTTTAGAAACAAATATGTTAGAGTTAGCAATTTATTTGTTCTAGGTTGTAGAAATAAACAAGTCAAAGAGTAGTAATGACTTCTTAGAATCAGCTGAAATTATGCCAATTATATAATGGTAGAAATATAAGTCAGTAGAAGTACATAGTGCACTATTCAATATGTGTTATTATGTGAATAAATTAATTCCCCCACAATAAACATTGAAATAAAATGTAATGATTCTGATCTTATGTTTTGATATTTATTTAGAATGAAAACTTATTTTTGTTATTAAAAAGAAAATTCAGATAACTTATTTCTCTTTTCAAAATATTCTCTATTTTCAAAAATGGACTCATCCACCTGCTAGTATTTTTTCTCCTTTTTTATGAATCTTGATTAATGACACTTTCATCCAAATGTAACAAACTGCACTCTTCTCCTTCTCTCTCTCTTTTCTAATTAAATAAACCATTGATTTTTAAAATCCTACCATATAAATCTCAGATTAATTTATTCTTTTTCATCTCTTCTATTATCACTTCCATTCATTTCTTTCTATTTCTCTGTAACTTTTGTGATGAATTTTTACTGTAATATCCTGGAACTACTTTATCTATTTTTATTCACACTACTGCCACCGTTACCTTTTAAATCTTGTCACTTTTCTTGTAAAAACCTTTAAAGTCTCCTCACCACCTTCAGGATAAAAGTCTTATCTCTTTAGCATAGCCTGAGAAGTCTTTGACTATTGTATAATCTGTTGCAAGTATGCTGAACAAGTTTACTCTAAAAGAGGTTTTTCACAGAAAAACAGATTTGTCTCCATATAATGAACATAAAGGAAGGCATGTTACTTCCTCTCATTATTCCCTCTCAAATCTCTTACTTTTGTTTCTGAGATTCAGTGATTTCACAGTCTAGTTTTCTGCTTCCAGATATAAATGGCAATACTTATAATATTAAGGAACTCTTTTAGACTATGCCTTGACTGGTTAGGTGTTTTTGTTTTGTTTTGTGTAGTTTAAAGTAAATAGTTGTGTGTAGTCTGAGTTCAGGGTATCAAATTAACACACAATGTCACAATGTTTGCATGACCACTGAATTGAATCTTCTTGTATATGTGTGCTTCTGAACTGCTAACTCATTTATCCCTAGTGTGTTCACCCAAAAAGTGAAACTTATTTATTGATGTATTTACATACTTATTCCTGAGGTTTATTCCTTTTATGTGGGGCTCTACTTCATATTCATTAAATACACTTATCTTGCATGATAAGGCAATCATAAGAAAAAAATTCGAAAATGGAATATTCTTGTATTTGACATTGGCTGACCAGACTGTGGTTTTAAGTTTTTCCTTCTGTTATAATATAGGGTATTCACATGCATGTACAAAAGAAACATGGTTACTCTATTTTGAATCAAATTTTCCACAAAAATAAAAGTAAAGTATGTAAGGAAAAGTGGGAAAAGGAGAATGTCCTTAGTTTATAAATCCTAAACTATTGCAGAAGATTTTTAAAAAATTTATTGACACTTTTCATTTTATTAAAAATGTCTACATTGTCATTGATATTCTCTGATATAATAATAATTGACCCTGTTTATAATATATTATCACATCTGGCGTATTCTAAAGTTTATAAATTTGGGGGTGTATTTTCAGCATTAGATTAGTGAATTGTTACTATAGAGTAGAAAGAATATTTTAACTTATAAGAAGAATATTAAAATAACAGTAAAACATTTGCTAAAATTGTGGCAGAAATTCCAATCCACCTAAACAGCAACCTGTTTCCAACTAAATTTACATAGTTTGGTTGCTATTTTATGTTACCAGCTGAAGTTGACTGGAGTCATATGGCAGTAGTGTATCTATAGCATTCAATTTTTTCGCCTGCCAATTTTTAGTTTATGCAACTACAGATGGATTTTTAAACAAATTTGGGATTTGCATCATTTCAGAGTTTTTAGAAAAAAAGATTATCTACTAGATCTAGTAGATCTATAACACACTATTTCTAATGTGCCATGGTAAATACTCTCCAAAGGCAGCTGCTAAAGATTTCTCTCCCCACTATGCTTAAAGGAGTTGGTTTCTAATTTTCTTATACCTGTATTGAATTTGCTTTGACCATTAAAATTGGTAGAAGTGACAGTTTATCTGTTGTTTGCCTAGCTTCTATGCGATCTCGTCACTTCCATTGGACAGCCACCTATATACCACTAGAGAAAAAGAGATGATGCAGAGGAAAATTAAAGTTCACAGCTGGCATAACTTCCAGTCATATGAATGAGGTCTTCTTGGACACCCAGCTCCCGTCAAGTTTCAAGTTGAATGCAGCTCCATGTATGGCCTGAGAATGAACCATTTAAGGCAGAACTACCCAGCTGATGCATGAATGAGTTCTCAACCTACAAAATCGTAGGGAATAATATATAATCGTTTGAACACTAAGTTTTGGGGAATTTTGCCATAGAAATCTGATACATACATAATAAGTGTTCACTTGAAATAAGACTTTATTGTCTTTGCAACTCATAAACTGAATAAATTCTTTATGGAAAGCAATGTATATTCTCTCTTTGTAACTATGTATTACATTGTTCTTCTTTAAAGTATTTCCTTATTTCCTTTTTACTTTCTATTTGATTTTATTTTGTTCATACAATTTATTTCATCCTGAAGGATATACCTTAGTTTCCTTTCTTAAATTTCTACCTGCATCTTTAAATTTAGACTCTATACTTCAATGATTATTTTCTTAATTTATCCCTCCTGAATGAATCCATACTTCATCAAACTTCTCTCTGTTCTCAGAATGAGAATTATCACATTTTTGTGTTTTGCTTCATTTATTGCCATTGATTGCCCTGGCTAGAAAGTAAGGCCTACTTTTTGTTGTTGTTTTGTATTCTATTTCAAAAAGCAAGTGACTATTTTATAAAACTTTTTGAAGAGATTGATTTTTCCTCTTTTTTTGACAACCTATAAGTGTACGAAATTATTAAAAGCAGTCTCTAAGCTGTAGGTGTTCTGCCAATATTGGAAGGATAAACAATTCTTAGAGACATAAACAGCATTTTTCAGGATACTTTTTCTGATCATTTTGTTAATTCTCCTCTGTAGGCAGCAACTGCATTCTTTCAACTCCTATTGAAAGAATTAAATTATACAAATGTGTTTATATATATATATATATACACATCACATATCTTTTTCATAAACTTAGGAAAGGCAAATGACTAAAAATTGATCTGTTACTGTCTCCTTTAGAGTTTTATATTTGTTTGTCTTACTTCTTTCACTCTTGCTTAGCCACTGGAACAATAAGATTTATTTATAATAATTATGTAATTGTGTGTCGGAGGATGATGAATAAGCAAGTACATATTAGTATCAAATGGGATAGTGTGCATAAAAGTGCTTTTTAAAGAGCGAAGGAAATATATCGTAAAAGCATAATGATTGTGTTGTTACGAATGTAGCTATTTTTGTCTAAGGGTTACAAAGTTAAATTTTAATAAAACAAAAAGTTGACACTAAACTTCAGAAAAAAGATATTTTTAGGAACCGATTATGGAGGGAGATTATAATACATTAGAATCTATTAAAACCAGTAGTTATGCTTCCCATGATAGAAATTATGGAACCAAGTAGACAAACTGGGGAATGGCTATATAAATACAGTCTGTGCTTCTATGTGTACGCAGGACAATATTCAAGGAGAGTACATCTCCAGCTCTCAAAATCTGTATATACTGGATGTCTGTGACCAATTTTTTCTTCTTACCTTTTGTTTATCTACTTCTTACCTATTCTTAGAATTTGTATGACATTTTACATTTTATCCTAAATATTTAACTCGCTGACTATAACAATGTTTTTTTTCGTGGGAATAAATTACATAGTGTTAGAGGCAGATTTTCAAAATTTCAGTATCCATTCCATCAGATTTTCTTGGGGTGAAGCCCAGGAAGTGGTATTTTAAACTAGCTCCTTGAGTGATTACATGTACAAAAGTTTCATAATAATTATTCGCAAAACTCTGTAGAGAAGAAAAAATTGTCAAGTAAATTCGGCTACCCTTATGTCACAGAAAAATTACAAAATGGAATTTGTCAAGATTAAATTTAAAAACAGAGTTTGTTGAAGATAAAGGATAAAATTGTGTGTCTGTATTATTTACTTTTTACTGTGAGGTTGTTATATAGTCATGCTTAGTATTGCCAGGAGGGTTTATTTGTTTTCTGGCACATTTATGAGGAAGAGCTATACATTCTTTAGGGACATTGAATTAATATTGAATCATCAAAACTAATTAAAAAATTTGTATAGAGCCTTGATTACTACACATACTAGAAATTAGGCTTTTTTGTTTTATTATGAATTTTTTAAATTTACTTATTTATTTCCTAAAACGTGTTCTAAAATTTTCATGTTGAAGGTTTTTCCAAAGTAATTAAATTAACATTGAAAATGATATTGGCAAACTTTATAGGAAAATGTATTTTTATATTTTCTTCCATTTTTTGAACAGAGATTATTTTATATATTTGTCAGTGTTACTCTAAAATCACCACCTATATGTTACAGTGTTTTACAATGCCTTATCTGGATCTCCTCAAAGAGTCCTTGAACATCGTACATTATAGCCTCTAAATGAAATGCTGTTTTCAACTTAATGTTGCATCAGTCAGTGTTCTGGCAGAGTTGACCCGTTGTAGTCAAAATTAAGGGAACCCACAAGGGATGGTCAAACACACTCTGATAAGAAATATCCAAATTTTTTTTTATCAAAATTTCCTCTCATTGTCACTTCATCTTTGATGGTAACAGGAGCTTTAGCACTGAGGGAGGTCTTCTCAGTAAGAGATGTAACCATAGAAAGAAGAGAAGGCCGGGGCAAAAGCAGTGGCCAGGTAGAAAGAAATGGAGGTGGAGAAATACTATTAGATCTACCTCCTTCCTCCCTTTAATTTCATCCTTGTGCCTCCACTTGGTCAAAACCAACCAGACATTAGAGGGTAAAAGGAAGCCTGGATAATAAGGTTCATAGAGGGGAAACTCCCAGAAAACAGAGAAGATCAGAGATTAACAGCAGGTAGAGTTGAGGGGCAAAAAATCTATGCTTATCCTTTGTTTACGTAGAAAGCAAATCAACTCAACAACCAAGAGAAAATATAAACCTCTCATAAGCCTTTTTGTCATTTAAGGAGGATTTTAATTCAATCATTCCTGGTAGTTTTCAAGTAAAGAAGCAGGGAAAATCAGGAGATAATAAAAAATAATTAGTGCTGCAAACCCCACATCTGTCCTTTGTCTTAAAACCTAAGATGATAATCGCAGAGTCCTTCTAGCAGCATTCCATATGCCCCTTACTTTTAGCCAGCCCTTGGTGTGTTGGAAAGTTTTACTTGGTGTTCTTTAACAGAACAAAAATAGCAAAAGGCAGCTCAGAAATTGTCTTGAATTCTAAGTATAGTCTTACTTGTCTCCATTTGTCTCCTTGTAATCAAAACTATCACCTAGGCCAGGGCTTGGAGGATTTCTATTCTTGGCTCTTGAATTAATTGAAAGCCTTTGCTAATTCATTAGTTGAAAAACAGGGAATGTGTTGATTTGCAATAATTATCACAAATCACATATGGAATTAACAGGTATGATTAGTGTCACCACTGTATAAGTTTATAATAGTCCACATCTAATCTCTCGGACCCATCAGATTTTGGCACTGGTCAAGTAGGAGAATTAAATAGAAATGTGATAAGAATGAGCATCGTAGTAACATTCAGGCTTTTGTGCTAACATCTTCAATTTTCTCAGATATAGAATATGGCTTCGGTTATTATTTTAGTAAGGGGTGGGAGGTAGTTCTACTTTGCCTGGCCTACAAATTAGCCCTAACTATGTTTTGTGCGGTGCCTCTCATTACATGCACACACACACACACACACACACACGCACACATACACACACACACACACACACGCACACAAAGAGGGAGACAGAGAGAGAGAGCATTAAATCCGTTAAATCGTTATGCGTTTTGAAGCTGAGGAAATAACTGCAGTATATGTCTGCAGTCTCACCAAAACCTTTGTGACTGAGATTAAGTACTGAGATTAAGACTCTCTCTGTCACCTAAATTCCTTTAGCCTCTCTCTAATTAAAAGACCTTAGTAGCATTTTGGTTTCCTAGGAAATACAAGATAGTATCAGTTCTGAGACAGAAGGTATGTATTTCACTTTTCAGAGTAAAGAGAAAACTTAATGTATGGCCAACATTCCCTTTTGTGGTAGCTTAGGCTAAAAGGAAGAATTAGAGTGTACATTTAGTGTTTGCATTGCAGAATTCATTCTCAAAGGAATCTGGCCGCTTCCTTAAGAGTATCTGTGTCTTTGAACTGATAGAGTATTGATGGGTATAGATTATTGTATCAGTCAGGTTCCTAATAGGAAACAGATGATACACTCAGAGATGTTGGTTGAGGATAACTTCACATAGGAACCACAAAATAATACTAACAAATTTATGAGAACCAGTAATGGATGGCGAGATCAGAGACTATCAAAAGTAGGAAGTCATTATTACCCCTAGGACCACAGGACCAAAGGCAGAGGGTGGTTTAATAGCAACTAATATGAGCTATAGTCATGAAAGTCATTTCCTACCAGGAGATATAGCTGAATCTGAAATAATCCAATCACTGAAAAAAGTACTTTCTGGAATAGGAAAGCTGAGAAAAGAGCTGACCTTTCTTCCTTCCCTTGACTTTTCTGCTGATACCTCTGTTTGACCAACTTTAACCAAAAGACAGAAGTCAAGGAAACCGGGTGATATATGACACCAGGAAAGTAGAGAATGGCAGAGTCTGAGTAGACAATGGATCTGGAGGACCAAAGAATTATACGCCACCAAACTTTCCCTTAAGTGTGAGATGGAGAATCCATTGTGGTAGAAGCCATGATTTTGACAAACCTGTATAATTCACAGATACCCTAATTATAAGCCCTATAAAAGTAAAAAATAATAGAGCCAAGTTATTAAGAAATTTTGCAAACATGGGGGAACATGTATTTTTTTTTTCTTTAAAGTTGTGAAGATTGAATAATGTCAGGTGAGGAAAATTCTGTTAACAAGAGTAAATACTACATGCTAGTGAGAATAAAATGTACAATGCTCTATATACAGAACAATTCTGTATACAACTTATATGAATTTTAATTGAAATTTTGCAAGATTGCTATTGATGTCACAGATAAAAATCTATGTTTGATTACAAAGGATTTATTTATTTTTAATAAGCACTTGTTCTCAGTACCATCTCAGTTACAGAAAGAAAAAAAATCCAGGAACTGCCATTCCTTTCATTTTCACATAGCACTTAGTGGTGCAATGAGTTCATTGTAAGATATCCATTGTCCTTACTCAGAGATAATCAATTGTTCATTGTAAGATATCCATTGTCCTTACTCAGAGATAATCACTTTTATTGCACTACATCTTTATTATACTTTCTTGTTCCCTATATTTTAACAATAATTCTTCAGTTCATTTAAAAATTAATCTAAACTACTATGCCTGATGTTAATAATTCATCATAATTTATAATGTGAAAAGTTTCCGATCCTGTCTAGATAATCGGGCATGCAAAATTTTATAAAATATGCTTAACAGTAATTAAATGTACAGATACAGATTCACATCTTCTACTAGAGCTGCTGTATGTAGGAGTGATTATGGAAGAACGAGGCATGAAGTGAAACAGAACAGATCTGGCATACACAATGATTCATGACTTGACTTGAAAGTAAGAAAAAACTTATAAATAATTCACTTTCCTTCTAAAAATAAGTGTTCACAGATTTTTACTGATGCCATTCGAAGTTCTCCATGTGAAAACATTATTATTTAAACTTAGAAGAAATATTTCCACAGGTGAAACAAGGGAAAACTGCAAAATACCTTCTACTGTGTTTGGCTCCGTGATCCCAATTGAATGATTACTTTTGAATCTTTCGATCTTTTGAAGCATAAATCTTTAATTGAGTTGTGTAGGCTGGAAAATGGAAACCATTGAGGAAAATTGCCAAGCTCCTGGACTAAGCTATCCCTTAAATCAACATTTCCACAGCATTTCAAATTTTAGTTTTGGGATCACTCCTTAAGCATTTAGACTGTTTTCTTGTCAGTGCAGTGGACTTGGCTTTTCCACTAGAATTTTTCACAAATCTGTGGAATCACCAGTTTATACAAATGTGTGGCTTTGATTCTCTTATCAATCCATTCATTTTCAAAGGGAAATTCATTTATCACAATTAAAGAAATATATGAAAATGTATGATATTTGTTTATCAAATGTATGTGTTTCTATAATACAGGGATCTTTTCTGCTTGAAAAGAGAACTTTTAAAGCTCTTGTAATCCACTTCCCTATTAGTCTTACTAATACAAACTCACAAGAACATCTGCCACCTTTAATATATTTCCGTGATGAGTTGCAGAAAAGTCAAGCTCCTGGTATCAGTTCCTGGTGAGGGCTTTGGTAGATGTTTCCTTATCAGGGAAGTTCTAACATATAGACTGGGAAGTTTCCCCTAGAAGCATAGCCTGACAGCTCACTATCTAGCTCTCTCCTTCACTTACGGGAGCTTCTTTATTTTTATTTTTTTGACTTTTGTTTTAGGTTCGGGGCTACCTGTAAAGGTTTGTTACCTAGGTGAACTCGTGTTACAGGGCTTTGTTGTACAAATTATTTCATCACTCAGGTATTAAGCCCAGTACCCAATAGTGATCTTTTCTGCTCCTCTCTTGCCTCACACTTTCCACTCCCAAGTAGACCCCAGTGTCTATTGTTCCCTTTTTGTTACTACTCTGGTGCTAGGGACTCATCTTGCAGCCATTGACTTCCTTCAAAGCTGAGTGCCTCTTGCACTGATCCCGGTCCTCCTAGAAGCAGACACCTATGTAGAATGGAACATGCAAGGATTTTTAAGGGAAAATATCTGTGTGAGAGTAAATGACAGCATGCTAGAATAGCAGGGAGAACCATCAGACATCCAACCAAGTCTGAGCTCAGAAAAAGGGAGTTAGGGTAGGTGGAGGTGTGCTGGCTGCTTTGCAGTCTAAGGATTATTCAGGAAGGTCCATCAGGGTGTCTTCCAGCTGAAGTCAGTTGTGAGGACAGGAATAGGCCCTTCCTTGGTATCTTGCAACACTCATTGAGCAGCCATGTGGGAGTATGGCCTCAGTGCAGGTGGCTCTCAGAGGACAGCAGTTGAGCCTTGTGGTTAATTATACTCCCCAGAGTTGGAGATCTGGTGTGCATTCTTGTGGTGGCCACACCTCTGTCACCTTGCCTTGACAGTGTACAGATGCTCCTGCTCCAAGCTGCTGTCTTGCAAATCTAAATGCCATGTGAATGAATCCCATTTGAAATCTAAGTAACATGCCTGTGCTTTGACTGCAAATAAGACTGAGGAGGAGGCTTCAAATTCATAAGCCGCAAATTCCTCTAATACAGCAAGATTGTTAAAAAAAAAATGTGGCAGGCGAAAAATGTAATGGATGCTCATCACAAAAAATAACATAATAAAAGTAACATAATAATATGAAACCATATTCTTTTCAGTTAAAGAAATTGTTTCTGTGCTGGCCAGTTTTTCAGAGATCAAGAAAGAGAAAAAGAGAGTGGAGGCAACTAACTTTTTTGTTAAGGATGTGACTCAGAAATTGTACACTTCGCTTTTGTTCAGTTCTATTGACCCAAATTTAATCACATGGACACAGACAGCTACAAGGGAGGCTGAAAGATGTTGTCATTGGCTGAAAGCAATGTACCCCAATAAAAATCAGAGTGAAAGACAGGAAGAAAGGGTGAATAGATATTTGAGAACACTAAGAAATCCCTCATATATTTTGTGTATACCAACTGGTTACTGCAACCTTTAAATTCCATTTAAAAATAAACATAATCATGACCCTACACAGAAATTTATGTAACAATTAATTAAAATACATCATATCACTAGGTACAACCAAAACCTTCACAATTTTATAGACGAATACATCTATTTTAAGGGAGTTTTGAATGAAGTAGTGAACTATATATTTTTCAGTTCTGTGACGAGAGCACGTGCCAATTGCTATATTCTTTTAATGTATTTGTTTCTAATACCATGCTCTGTTATGTTTCTTCATGATGGCTGAAGTAATTTGAGAAAGAAAACATTTTCATACATTCTTATGCAACTTCAATTTAAAATTTATACAACAAATGAATTTTAAATCATTTGGGGTAATAAGGGAATATAGAGAATAAAATAGAAAAATAACTTTTGTTATAAGATATATTTTATATTTTCACCCATAGAAAAGCTTATAGCCCAGATCTCATGTATATAATTATAGAAAACCTCTAATAAATAAAAGGTCTTTAGATGTAGCTTTAGATGACCTTAATTAATATTTATTTTACTGAGCTATTGTTCATTTTGTCTGTTATCTCTAATATGTTATTATTCTTTATATTGAGCTTGGACTACATTCTAATAAAAAATATGGCATACTCAAATAACTTAGTTCTTGTAAACATTCTCCTTTAACTTCTTTTAAAAATTTTACTGAAAAATAAAAATTGAGAAATCAATGGATATCACATATAGATTGACTTAACTTTGCATTTCATTCAAGTACCTGAACTTGCTATCTTCACCTTGCCTGTGGAGTTGCTTGCCACCTAAGTGGAGGCTCAATTTTTTTCCTTCTCAGGTGACAGGTGAATATATATGAGATTATCCCTTGCTATCCCTGCACTGTACTTGCTCAATTAATCTGACAGAATTTCTTTTTCAGCTTTTCTTCCCAATAAACTTTAATGATGCCATTAAAGTCGTGAGACTTAAAAACAAGATTTTAAAAAATAATCCAACATAACCATGACCCTATATAAGACAAAGATAATAAATACTAATATTATACAAGTTAAAGAAAAGACATTTAACCAGGACAGAGTTCTATTCTAGAATTTCTTTCTTTTGAAGTT
Source organism: Gorilla gorilla gorilla (assembly GCF_029281585.2). NCBI lineage: Eukaryota > Metazoa > Chordata > Mammalia > Primates > Hominidae > Gorilla > Gorilla gorilla. Next base: position 177,287,940 of record NC_086017.1, read on the forward strand.
AGATATTGTGAAGCAATCTTGTGAGAGAAGTGGGGGAAACTTAATAGGTCTGGAGTTAAAATGTACTTATATTTTTAAAATTTATATATCATTATATTGAATATTTGTATGAAATCTTCTCAGGTAACATATTATAAGGAGCCTATGATCCACAGATGTTGAATTTTTTGATTGGAGAGATAGGCTGTATTTCTCACATTCAAATTTTAAACTCTTAACTTTGTAGTTTGCTAATGCACTAAAACCCAGAGAAAAGTTATTTAGTTCTAACAGGATAATTTTCTGTGTTGACTGACCACATCAAGCAGTCATTTGATGAGGTTTCCCCTGGGAAGAGACATGGCCAAGAGTTAGATATCTCTCTTCAGCTAAGGAAAATATCAGCAAAGGTATAGGACAGTCAGTCTGGAATACTGCAGTATATGGGGGAATAAATCTAGATAATTATAAAGGGAGACTGAAAGAGTATATCGCAAAATCAATGGCTGTCATCTTTAAGTGCTTAGACACAGATTTTTATAAGAAGTTCTGGAAGCAGAAACTGCAGAATTCTCACGGGCTTTTCTTCCTGGGGAAAAATATCAGTAAAAAGTTAGTGGGACAAATCACAGCCTCTGTCATTGCAGCTGATCTTGAGAACACAATTAATACTTGACTTTTTCTTCCTCTATTTTTATCTCTATTTTAGATTCCCATTATCCTCAGCTAGTACTTCTGTTGTCCTGGGTGTCTTATTTCATGCAAGAAACACAAACCCTCATTCCTGAAGGATGTTAACCATTGCCAATTATGCAATTCTCAAGTTGTAACTGCTGAAGTCGTCTATTTACTGTCAAAATCAGACAGTGGGGCATTAAGAGGTGCCCGAGTAATCACTTGGAAGAAAATGGATTCCGCTCTGTGCTACCAAACTAATGCAACCATACCTTCTGATGATCATCAAGGAGTTTGGTTTTAAGGTGTTCAGATACAAATTCCAGCAACATTTCTGGTTTGTCTCCTTAAACTTGTAACTTCTCAACAGAGACACTTTGTATAATGAAGGAAAAAAATGAATACATTCAGATTTTAATTTTGCTATATATCAAACAAGAAACCAATCTGAAATTAAATAAAAAACTAGCCCCAAAATAAAAATTAGTACATCTAATAAAGAACTAACCACTCACAGAAACAGCATATGTTTATTAATGGAGCAATAAGTATGTAAGTGTTTACTGAAGATAAAGGATGGTGAGTGGGTGGGGGAGAGGAAAAGGTAGGACAGCAAAAGAGTCTAGAAGGATGACTTCTGGATAAAATGGAATTATAAATATTTTACTCACTCGATATTCTGTTTCAGATATATGTCAGTGTTTTTTATTTTTAATTTTTGATTAGCAAGGTATATTTTGAGTATTAAGCTATGGCCGATATCCTTATTAGCCAGAACCAAAGTTGTTATTTTTGCAGACATTTTGTCTGCTGTCCCTAATATTTGATATTATGTCTAGCTATCTGGCAATATCAGTTAAGTATCCTGGTAGATGATGCCACACGTGGACAGTTAGTGCATCTCTAAAATGAAAGACACAGAAAAAAAATCTTGTGTTCTAAAAGCGGTAAAATTCTCCATTATATCATAACATTCATTACTCAACATGATTTTTCTTTTAATTTTTGGAAGGCACATGAAAAGCAATCAAAAGAATAATTTACTAGGATAATGGTAAGGAAAGTGCTTTGGTGCATAAGCCCTGCTGTATTATTATTAGCACATCAACCAACTACAGAATATTCTGAAACCAAAGAAGTGGTTCAAAGAATAGCTGATAATTTAGGGCACAGGTAAAGAGGATTTGTTGTTCTTGTTTAGTTTGATTGATTCATGTAATGAAGGTATTGTGCCTTTTAAATGGAGCACCCAAGAGCTATACATGCAAATTATTCTACATTGTAGAATATAATGAAAGCATTTACTGTGGATGTGTACCATAGGTTAGGTTACATTTATCATTCACCTGAATGGACATTGTCTAGCAACATTCAGCATTAGAAAGTCAACCACAGAAGAAAAGATAAAGGGACCGTTATTATGTTCATGACATATTTACACTGGTCATGTATTCATTATGTGCATAAAATTAAAATAATATTCATAAAAGCAAAAGCAGAATTAAACTTTGAAATGAGAAAAACAGAGATTTTTTTAGTAAAAATATCCAGAAATGTATTTAAATATAAACTTTATTATATCCATAGCTGAAAAAATCCCACAGCTATTAGTAGGAATGTAAATACGAAGACTGATAAATATTTCATCTTTTCAACCTTGCATGATGCCTGTGTGGTTTTAAGGCAGCATCTGCAATGTCACTTTTCTGCTTTATCTGGATGAGAGATCCATCATGCTGGGCATGCAGTGTTACCACTTTTGTCCTCCTTTTATGCAGCTTCCTTCCATTCGGTGAATACAACATTTTTTAATTCAATTTGTTTCTAGATTGAAGTTTAATATTTAATTTATTTATACTTTGATCACTTCATCCATTACTTATTGTCTAAAACTGATATTATTAAACTATTATCTTTTTCTCATTTTCTTTGCAGACTGAAACTTACTCTTCTGCAAAATAATCATATTCATTTTCAGAGTAGCCATCTCAGGCATTTTCTGAAGAGTTCTCAGCTACAGTTTGGTGATGACATCTTTGTAGATGACATCCTTGTTGTCGTACACGATGTACACAAATACAGATACATTTCTGCTTAATGAATAATAAACCCAGTATAGTACGGATGTCAAAGAACTTCTTGCTCCCAGAAATGCTTTCTCTCCTTATGCACTCTAGCTGCAGTAATTGACAAAGGGATTATCTCTTCCTTGGAGATGGCGAGAGCTGTAGCAACTCCCCCATCACCAACACCAACAGGAAGCCGCGCAGAAAGCCCCATGTAGGACAGGGCATAATTTCGGTCACTACGTTCCCTTTCTGTCAGTGGGCAGATGATCAGTGTCAGCTACTGGCTAGAGTGCTCCCAGCCTCCAAGTTTAAATTGACTTTTGGGTCTGGAATTGTAGAGTCAGTTGGTGATCTTCAATAAATGGCTGAAGTGAAGTAAAAGCCTGATTGGACTGGATGTCCAGAGAACAAGAAGCAAACCTGCTTCCTTAGAAGTTGGGCTCTATATTGGAGCTTAACATTTGTATGGAAGTTAGATGGATAAAAGGTCAAGTGAGGTTTCCTTTTGTCTTCCCATAAAATGTATTATAGCATGTTTGTATACAGGACTAATGTAACTGAGGGAAAACAGTAGTAATTTATTAGAGAAAAGAGATACATTGGAGAGCAAAGTCTCTGAACGTATCAGAAAGATGAGATCAAGGTTGAGATAGCAGGAGTTGGATTTGGGAATGTATGAGCCCAGTTTATCCACAGTAAAGGGAACTGGCCAAGCAGTTAATACAGGTCCCAATGGGATTTTGTTTTCAATATGGAATTTTTTCCTGACTCTCCTTTAATGTCTGACACTTCTTGGATTTGTGTTCCAATTACAAGGATAATGTTTAATTGCTACAAGTTATTTAAGTGTACTTTATTGAAAGGAAAGGCTGCCTACTGGCTGCAGGGATGTGGGTGGAGTATCGCGACCAGAGATCTCACTGAAAGGGGTGCTGGTTGAATGTAAGCCAGCTGTCTGCCCTTCCACTCTTCCCCTACAGGATGCACACGCACTGGCAAAGTCTATTCTCATTGGCAATATGCTGGCAATCTTCTTAGCATATTGTTTAATATCATTAGATATGACGGGTCCTGTTTCAGTGTGGAGCCTAATTTACTACTTTACCAAGATAGAGGAAATAGGAGAAAATTTCTGACACTCTCACCCTCTATCAGTGTATTTCCCTCAGTACATTTTTACCTTAGCACATTGTCTCCCTACTGTTGTGTGAAAGACCTCGACTTCTGCATTTCAGAATTGAGACTTACCTAGGAGGCTTTTATCTTGAAAACTTATTTCTCCAGTTGTCAACTTTTAGCTTGCTAAACATGATTTAAATTGTTTTGAATGTAAAGATTGGTAATAAGTTTGAGCAGAGATTGTTTCCTCTTTTAAAATCTTGCTATAGGCTTTTTGTCCTTTATTTTTTAACCCTTCTGCTGAATGTATTTTTGATTGTGCTTTGTTTCATGACTCGCTTTAAATTTATTGAGTTTGATCACACTCTGCTGTTCTTCTTGCTTGTTTGTTTGATTTTTTTGCCTATTTTGTTTCTACATCTCAAATATTGGAACATGTTATAAGACGGTCTTTTTTTTGTCTAGAAAATAAGATATAAAATGGACATGCCTTTTACATTTCTATGAATTTTTGAAATTAAAACAAAGCTATGTTTTGGGTTTTGATTTTTTAAAACACATTTTTAAAAGCTCAGTTTATTCTTTGTGTATTTTCTCCTTTTTGTGTGTAAAATAGTTTCTAAGAAGTTTTTCTCAAACGAAGCAATTCTTACCTTTTATTCCCAACAAATGCTAAAAATGGTAAGTGACCCTAGAGTCAGTAGAAGCTTCGCTTGTGTAAACTTCCCAATCAGGTCCCATGGGTAGAATTTGACAGCTGTATAATGCCACACTGCAAATTTCTCCACAGCTGAGCACAGGAAGAAATTCCATTTGAAGATTTGAAAGTTCAGGAGAAACTTCACTGAGTAGAAGAAAATGTCACACATTAGAATATATGCAGGCTTTTGAAACTGTTTTTATATTTTCTATGAAATATATCAAGGATCATGGATAGTTAAGGCCTTAATTTTACATTGCAAAACATGCACTGTTACTATAATATTCTGATTTAGTACTGAAATAAGTCATGGTCTAAATAACAAATTTTTCATAGTCAGAAATTGATAACCTAAGTTAATACCTTTCATTTTGTATATTAATATAGAATTTTATATCTTAGAATGAACACTAAGATAATGTGCACATTTTGATTTTAGAACAAAAGCTTCTGTGAATGTGCCTTTCTGGAATAAACTCTCAGCATGGAACACTCAATACTTTCTTCGGCAGTACTGAAAACAATTATATTGTGCTTTCATTTTTTAAATGTGAGCCAGGCAGTACTCTAGACACTAGCGGTCAACAATAATAGGTAAGGCTTCTGCTGTAGGATTTTGGTTTACTTTAGTCTATTTTAAGGGAAGCCAGAAATGAGACAATGTTTTGAAATAATAGTCTATGTGAAATACATAGGAAAAATGGAACGTTCTTAAATATCAGATAAACCTAGATTTAAATTGTAGCTCTACCAGTTCCAAATATAATAATTATACCTATTAAATAATGTTATCATTAAAATAAAACAAGATACTTCTTTTTGTGCTAAACAAATAGTAAGCATTCAATATACTGTATCTGTTATTTTAGTATAAGCATTATAGCTGTAATTTTCCAGAGTTACGAGCAACGCGCTATGAGAGTACAGAAAAAGTATCCTTGTAGTTATCTTGGAAAGCTTCAAGATTAAGTATATTTTGAGATTTAAAAAAAAATAATAAAAATTTTCCAAGCTTTCGAGTGTATAGTTTTTCTAAAAATTGTGATAGTCTAAGAAAGATCATAGTGGTATTAAAGAGCTGGACATATTATTTAAGGAATTATGTATTCTCTTTATGACTGTAATTAGCATGTGTTTAATGTGTCAAAGGTGCCCAGCAATAAGGTAGGAAAGTTAGTCAGAATTTACATCTAAATTATGTTAAATTTAAGTGACATCATTACTATTATAGCAAACCTCAGATTTTTTCACCAGTGTAAAGGTGGTCTTGAACGCCTACTTAGCCACACTGATTTTGAAAGACTGTTGTAAATACTTGAAAAACTCCACAGCATTGCTATATTTCTTGGGTAAAAATAATCTCAATATTAAAATAGCTTGGTATTGAAAAAACAAAAATAAAAGAGGAAGAATTACAGATCATGTAGGGAAACAATAAAAGTTTGATATTTATATTAAAAATAGATTAAAGGCTTCTCAATATCTACATCAGGTTGAAATAAAATATGAAAAAAGAAGAAGATTTCAGCAAATGATAAATCCAAAGATTTAAAGAAAAATGACTCTCTAATCACTTTCTTGTGAAATTATAAAATTTGAATTTGAATCATTATTGATATCACAGAAAAGCCATATGCATGGATCATGTGTTTAAGGTGATATATACAGGATTCAAAGCCTTAGTCATCAAGAGATCAACTAATAATAATACATACATGAAACTAACATCTACTAATAAGTTATGTTGGAAATCTATTTGACAAGAACAAAGAGAATAATACTAATCTAAGTTGGCAAAGTTTGAAAAGAAAGTAAATGTTTGGGTTGCCTTCTGTTGGCATTATATGTTTGACATATCAATGGTTTCTTTAGAGAATACTCAGTCAGCTCTAAGGGACATTGGGGCAGTTTTGACTCCCAAATTTTAGCAAAACCTGGGACAACTGTTGATGATATGTTGTTTCTCAAATGTAAGAGAAGATTTTTTAGGCTTTAATTCATGACTCATCTTGTTGAGTAAATTTTGCAGAGCAGTTCATGGACACAGAGATTGAATACTGTAATAATGGAATTAAAATAATTCTATTAGTCATTTCAGCTAAAGACATGGTTATCCACATACTTTGGAGCAAGTGTCATTTTGACTGTGTCTTGTGCCCTAAAGCTGACCTGTAAAACTAAGTTACAGTGTTCGAGCCCTAAGAGATTTTTTCCTTCCCCTGAGGACGGTCTTCTTGTCACCACCTTGCTAAGAGAGAACAAGTTTCTTGTACACCCAAGAGAGAAAGCTGATGAGTTTTTGCAGGAGGAGGAAGTAAGTCCAGATTAGTCTCTTCTTTCTGTTGCCTGAAAAAGAGTAGGGGTATAAGAGAGAGAGAGTGAGAAGAGAAGGTGTGAAAGTGTGGAATTGAGGGTGTGAAAGAGAGAAGATGTAAGAGTGGAAGCAAGAGAGTTTAAGAAAGGATTTAGGAACAAAAAAGTGTGAAGGTGAAAGTGTCAGAATAGCTGAAAGAAAGAAAAATACTAAATGAGTAAAACAGAGAGAAATAGGTTTAAAGCATGCTAGAGTTGAGTAGGAGAAAATGAGTGAAAGAAGACAAGGAGGTCTGAGCAAGAACAGAAAGTGTACAAGAGCAAAGAGAATACTTAAAGATGTGAAGTGAGTCAGCTTGCCAGTGAAAGGCAGTGTGTATGAGAAAGGAATTGAAAAGGCTGAGTGTAAGAGCAAGTGAGAAAGAGGGAGAAAGAGTGTTGGAGAAAAACAAAATGGGATATGTATGTTAGAGATAAAAAGTGAGTGTGAGAGAAAGTGAGAATGTGTTGGAGAATGTGAGAGACCAGGAGAAATTTATATTTGCTTATGGAGAACAAACACTTTGAGTCTACTTGGAATTTTCTTGCACTGATGGAAATGTGCTGAATGATGACCACCTCCAGTAGCTAACACAGCCCTGTCAATGTGTGTGAGGGGAAGAGTTACAAGGTCAAAGTCAGGGTTAGTACAAAATATTACTCTCTGGATAGAGGAGGAAGTCTAATAGCTTTCCTCTTTCTAATAAGCCTAAATATATTCACTTCTGTCATTCTTTTTTTTTTCCTGGGTAACTCATTGTGAAAGTTGCACATACCAAGATGAAGTCACTAGTCAGATCCAGACATATTGGGACTGAGAAAGTATGAAGAAAATAAACTCATGTTTACATGTTTATGTGCCTGAGATTTAGCAAAATAAAAGGTCAAAGACATTTACAAATTACCCATCTCCACTAATAAATTCACTATAACTCTGGCTTTGAGCCTCTAGAACCAATGAACTCTGTCTAAGCAGCTTACTTTAATTTCTTCCTTTTGCTAACTAAAGCTTCTGTTTACCATTCTCTCAGCAGAAGCACCTGTGGCTTGCCATGGCCATTCATGCCAGATTGTAATCCTACATTTTTATTCGCTAATAAATTTAACATATTTGGAAATATTTTTTTCTCTGATGTGTTTTTTAGGGCAGATGTAATCCAGTGTTAGAAGCAGTTCTGCAGTAAGAATACCTCTGCTTATGTTGTAGGAAAAATTGAGTTCTTGTCACAGGACCAGAAAAGGTTAGGCACACTGACACTTGAAGGGAGAGGGATTACAGAATTTACTGGGCAAAAAGGAAAAAGACTCTCAGCAAAGTGAGAGGGGTTCCTGTTAATAGGCCCCCATCTCACAGATTGAGTCTCAGGTTACCACCCGGGAACAGGACAGGATAAGCTCTTTCCCCCTGCAAAGGGCACAGATTTCCCATGGCCCCACCCATCCTCCCAGTGTGCAGGCCAGTTGGAGATTCTCTGGGAACATTCTGCCTTATCTGCCTCCTGCATCTATCACTTACAGATACTTGAGCAACACTATCAGTTTTTAATGCCACCATTCTCAATTAGCTCCTGCTGTGGAGTAATAAAAAGATAAAAATGTTGGAAGTTCCCTTGGATTCCTTTCTAACACCACATACAAAAATTAACTCAAGATGAATTAAAGACTTAAATATAAACCCAAAACTATAAAAACTCTAGAACAAAACCTAGGCAATGCCATAGACACGGGAAAAGATTTCATGATGAAGACACCAAAAGCAATTGCAACAATAGCAAAAATTGACAATTTGGATCTAATTAAACTAAAAAGCTTCTGCACACCAAAAAATCTCTAATGAAACTAAACAGCTTCTGCAAACCAAAAAAAAAAAAAAACTATCAAAAGAGTAAACACACAAAGTACAGAATGGGATAAAATTTTGCAATATTAGACAAAGGTCTAATATCCAGCATCTATAAGAACTTAAACAAATTTACAAGAAAAATAAAACCCCATTAAAAAGTGGGCAAAAGACATGAACCAACACTTCTCAAAAGAAGAATATATGCTACTAACAAACATATGAAAAAAGCTCAACATCACTGATCATTAGAGAAATACAAATCAAAACCACAATGAGATACCATCTCACACCATTCAGAAGAGTTATTAAAAAATAAAAAACAACAGATGCTGGTAAGGTGGTGGAGAAAAGAGAACACTTTACATTGTTGGTGGGAGTGTAAATTAATTCAACTATTGTGGAAGGCAGCGTGGCAATTCCTCAAAGACCTAGAAGCAGAAATACCATTTGACCCAGCAATCCCGTTACTGGGTATATACCCAAAGGAATATATAAAGACACATGCACACATATGTTTACTGCAACACTGTTCACAAGAGCAAAGACATGGAATCAACCCAAATGCCCATCAGTGATAGAATGGATAAAGAAATATGGTACATGTACAACATGGAACACTATGCAGGCATAAAACTAAATGAGATCATGTTTTTTTGCCAGGGACATTGATGGAGCTGGAGACCATTATCCTTAGCAAAAAACCCAGGATCAGAAAACCAAATTCCATGTATTGTCACTTATAAGTGTGAGCTGAATGGTGAGAATATGTGGGCAGTTCATGGGGAATAACACACACTGGGGCCTGTCAAGTACTGAGGGGTGGGAGGAGGAGAACATCAGGAAGAATAGCTGTTGAATGTTGGATTTAATACCTGGGTGATGGGATTATCTGTGCAGCAAACCTCCGTGCCATACATTTACCTATTTAACAAACCTACACATCCTGCACATTTACGCCTTTTATTTCAGTTAAAAGTTGGAAAAAAAATGGTGGGAATTTCCAATGAGTCTTTAACTGTTTTGTTTTATAATCTATTCCTTTCTACCTTGGCCCTCTTCAAGACACCCCCTCTGTTTTGTTTGTCAATTATCACCTCATCCACTTCTTAGGATGTAATTTTCTGAAAAAAAAATATGATGGTAGGTTTTCTTTTTCCTGACAGGGAAAAGCAATTTCAGGATTTGAGCAACCAAACTGTTCACTCAATTTTGGAGTCACCTGACTCCCCAGATTTCCACATTTGATATGCCATTTCCTTTTCAGAAAACAGAAATGATGCCACACTTTCACTACTGAATCAAATACTTGCCTATGAGCAAAATTATCAATAAATAGTGGCAATATTTATAGTGCATCTCCTACTGAAATCCTGATTGCTCCATCAAAACTCCTGCCTAACATTAAACAACATTCACTTAACCAGATGGCATTTCAAGGTACTAAACTTATTATAGAAAAACATAAAAATCAAGGCCTTATTATTCTATGTACTAGTCCTTGTAATACCCTCATTTTGCCTATTTTAATAAAGGAAGCAACCATGGGTGGAGGTTTGTTCAAGACTTACAAGCAATAAACTATATTGTTATTACAACACATCTAGTGTCTCCAAATACCCATACATTATTAAACTCAATGCCCATTGAGAGCAGGCATTTCATAATCATTGATCTGCACATTCTTCAGTATTTCAGTAGATCAACCCAGCCAAAAACTTTTTGCTTTTACCTGGGAAAGCCAGAAATACACTTCAATAGTAATGTCCTAGGGATTTATTTAAAGTCCTTCCTATTTCTGTCAAATAGTAAGGGCAGACTTGGAGGATATGTTTTGTTTCCCTGAGGCTCCACTTTACTACAATATGTAGATAACCTCCATCTTTGCTCTCCTTTACAGGTATCCTGTGAAAAAGACAGTGTGTATATCTATTAAAACAACTGGCTGTTAAAGGTCATTAAGTCACCAAAAATCATCATCATAATAATAATTGTACCCAGTAAAACCTCAGGTAAAATATTTAGGCCATTTGGTTTCAGAAAATTGATTTCATTTAGATCTAGAAAAGATTCAAAGAGTTTTTCACTTTGTCAAAATAAAAAAGCCAACTTGTTGGTTCCTTAAACTTGCCGGTTATTGTCATAACTGAATGTGTAACTTTTCTCTTCTGGTCGAATCCCTGTTTGCTTTACTTAAAATTACCAAATGTGATCTTTTTATTTGGACAGAATCCCAAGAGCAAAAATTTCTCCTTTAACTAGTTAAAGGAGAAATTGGTAAATATTCCAGTTCTAGTTAATCCTGATTATAAAATCCCTTTTCCCTTTTTGTATATGAAAATAAAGAAAATACTTTTGGGGTTTTAAACCAAAAGCATGAAGGCCAATACTGTTCTCTAAGATGCTGTAGTTGACAATTGGGTCCCACTGCATGAAGATTTTTGCTCCACCTAAGAGCAGTTCCTGCTACAGCCGTATTAGTCAAAGCAAATGAAGAGATTGTTATGGGATAGCCCCAACTGTATTTGTTTCTCATGCTGGGGAAGCTTACTCAACCTCTTTCTCACATCACACTTAACAGTTTTCTGCCAGGCAACTTACTTCCAATGAGCTTTTCCTGAGAGCTACATCTTTTTATTTCTCTAATGCTGCAATAGCCTTAACTCTACAACTCTCCTGCCCTTTCTTTCAGATGAGACACCACATGCCTGCTTAACTCTGATCATCTTTTAACTCAATGGGAGAATCTACAGGGAAATTCCCTGGACAACGCTGCATTGTCTTTGTTTACACATGGCTCATATTTAAAGAATGATTCTGGTAAGTATTGTCAGGCTATGCAATGACTACTTCCTTTGGGATTGTGGAAGCAGCTCTTTTTTCTTTAGCCACTTCAGCCCAGCAGGCAGAGCTATTTGTCCTTGCTTGAGTTTATCTCCTTGCATAAGGAAAAACTGTGAATGTTTTTACAGGGAGTAGATAAACTTTTGGAATTGTTCATGATTTTGGAATTCTGTAGATTCAAGTAACTTTCCTCACTTCCAATGGGGACAAAATGAAGAATGCCCCTTATATAAAATAATTATTAGATTCTATGAAGTTACTTGCTGCTCTGGCCATTATCAAAGTTCCAGGCCACTTGAAACTAGATACTGTGGAAACTAGAGAAATTAACTTGCTGATAATGCAGCAACAGATGCTGCCCTTATAGGTCCTAGCAATCAAATCTCTGCCATGTTTCTCCTAGAGAGACTCTCAATGACAATACTAAAACAATTACTAAAGGTGCACAGAATTGAGCATCAGAAGCTGAAAAACAAATTTAGATAAAGAGTGGCAGTTGATTGAGTGATAAAGAGGAATTCTGGTTTTGGAACGATAAAAAAAAAAAACCTGTTTTGTCATACTCCATGAAATGTTCCTCATTAACTAACATAGATAATATAACTTATTGGGCTACAGAAAAGATTATCAATTTTATGCAGTAATACTGGTGAGGCAACATCAATAAAGTGGCCAAAAATGCTTATTTAGCCTGCCCCACCTGTCCTATATTTAATCCTAGAAGGCCAGTGACACAACCCCTGAGCATTTTAATCTACAAGATGAGCCATTTGAGGTTGGCAAATGGATTTTTATATAGCTTACTTCCTCGCATGCATACAAATATGTTTTTTCTTGATCTGTGTGTTCTCCCATTGAGTTGAAGCATTCTTCTACAGATGAGCCAATATCTCAGCAGTGACTAAAGTCCTTTTATAAAAGAGAATCCCTACCTGAGGAATTCCCCTGGAGCTCCACAGTGACTCATTTTACTGAATAAGTTATAAAACAAGTGTGTGCTATATGGCTAATCTTACAGCAATTCCCATGAGCTTATTGTCTCCAATCCTTTGGACTAGGTACATGAACTAATAGTACTCTAAAGACATAATTGAAAACATTTATGGAAACCTCACACTTGACATAAACAAAAGTCCTTAGTGCTTCTGAATTTAAGAGATACTTCTTTGCATTACATAATCTCTCACCATTCCAGATAATTACTGGACAACCTATGCATTTACCTAAACTTATTTTGACACAAAATTAATAAAAGGTGAAATTATTTAATATTGTGAAGGCATAATCAAGGCAATGGATGAAAAATATACTCTGGCAGAAAATCCTTCCACAGTGCAACCCCTGGAGACCTGAAATGCCATAACATACAATCAGGAAATTTTGTCTGATGGAAACATTTACAAAAGGACTTACTCCAACCTCAATGGAAAGGCTCCTATGAGGACCTGTTGACTAGCCCCTGTGCTACTAAACTTAAAGTAATTGATTCCTGGATACATGTATCTCATCTACAGAAAACATCAGCTTCTTTGTGGACCTGCATTCCTGTCAACAAATTGAAATTAAAAATGCCTGGGATTTGAAGCAGATAGCATCTGAATAGACGACTTTTCCCAAGATGTTTGGACCAGTCCTGTATATCTTTTTCTAATTTCTGATTCTCATTTATTTTATATCCCTCTCCCCTAAAAGGAAAATGCCCTTATTGACATTTTCCAGTCTGTCACCACCAGGAATTCTTAATAATTTTTGGATGTGCCATCAGAAACTTCAACACATTTATGACTCTAATAACCCCCTACTTCAACCTATAACAGATTTCAGTAAGATCTCGTCTCAAACCACCTGTAAAAATTGCAGTGTTGTACCCTTCTGTTGAAGGCTTCTGTTGAAGCTTCTGTTGAAGCTTCCTCATTTACCCTTAACTCCTCTTCTTTGCCTTACCTTGTTAGTGGCCTCCTAATTCTGCCTCGGGGATTTTCAATAAATTGTTGCTTCTAAATTGTTCATTCAGACTCCCTAACATTTGTATAAAAATTATTGTAACTGATTTAAGGATGAGGGGTTATTATAGCTTACAGTGATACAACTGACCCTGGTTTAATTCTACCTTATACAGAAAAATCACAGATGAAAGAAGTGTCTGAGCTCCTATTGGGTATATTTACTTTTGTGTGTGACACATCTCAGAATGTGCCCCCAAACGTGTATGCATTTAAAGGCCAATGAGGGTTGGCATATTTGTGATACATAATTGACAACTGACACCTGAAACCAATCACTGGAATAACCAATGGATTAGCTCCCTCTCACTACATCAAAGGGTCAAACATGAGTAACCTGGTGAGTTGTGGGCCTCTGGATTTGCCACATCTTTTGTATCATGGTATGGTGTAGCCACTAATGAATAAATAAGAAATTTATTTCCTACCGTAGGAATTCTTGCAGACTCTGCTGTGATGGCTATTGCTTTGTAACAGCATTTGTTAGCTTCTCCTGTAAGGGTAGTCTTAGATAACAGGATTGCTCTTGATCATTTGTTAGCTGAGTAAAATAGTACCTGTGCTAATGCAACATGCTGTACCTGGATAAATTCCTCTGGGAAAGTTGAGGCTCAGTTATATCATATAAAAGAATAAGCCATCTGAATATAAAAAGTCTTACCCAGTTCCTCTTCGTCATTTGATCTGTTCAGTTGGTTGCCTGTAAATCTAGGTTCATGGCTCAAAACCATAATGCAAACTGGAATTGTAATATTGCTATTATATTTGCTTTATATTTTTCTTTTTAAAATTTTTGCCTGTTTCCTGTTAAATCTCTTCAGAAATTCAACTCCTGAAAAAGTAATTTTGGCCCAGTGCTTTGAGATGATTGTGCCATGTAATAGTAATCAAACTTAATGATGCAATCTACATTAACTAAGACTGAGAGCTTCTCTTTCTGTATTCATTGTTGCTCAAAAGTGATTAAAAGGGTCTTGACACTGACTTTCAACTATTCATTATCTTTCCTGATGTGGACCCGACCAATTAACTAGGACAGGTCCATTCTGGCACCAAGGGACACTCACAACCTGATTACAACATGAATTAATAGGATGCTTTTGAAGAAATACCTAGACCAAAAGAGGGAAATGTGAAAGTTGCAGCTATCAAGATGAAGTCATTAGTCAAACCCACACAAATTGTGGCTGGGAGAACATGAAGGAGAAAACCTCATACTTACCTGTTTGAGATGAAAGAAAAAAATATCTTGAAAATGGCCCCACAAGAAGTCCCTTCATGTTCTTCATGTTCTCCCACTTTTCATGGCTTGCAGGTTATGTGCACACTTCTGCACATATTTCTATGACAAGGTTTATGACTAGACATTCTTTAGGACTTCAGCAATTGAGATAAGGTGCTCCAGAAAATAACATTTGTCCTGTAACAGCATCTCCACCAATAAACTGATGACAATTCTGGCTTTGAGCATCTGGGACTAATGAACTCTGTTTGTCAGCAGGTTATGTGAACTTCTCCCTTTTGCCAATAAAAGCTTCACCTATACTCTTCCCTTGAAGGACGCACCTGTAACGTGCCAAAATCATGCTTCTATAATATAAACTTTTAAAAAGATTCCCAAATGTATTCAACATATTTGGTAATATTTTTCTCTGATTTTTAGGTGGATATTATTGAAAACCAAAATTCAAAGAGAAATAAACTCTTGTCTATATAAATTCAATTTCTAACTCTACAGGTGGATGTTGCCACCAAATTTACTCTTAATTTACTTTATCCTTCTGTTTTGAGTTTCTTGGTAGCAGATGATGATAATTAAGACAGGTGAAACTCATAATGTCTGAAAATGAGCCAGTTTTTTGCTGAAATATCTGTGTGGAAGTAGTATAGAAGCAAAACAAACTGGTTGAATATCTAATCATAAAAATGATAATACAATCCCTTATATAATTGTGGCATCAACAGTTATGCCTAATTCCCTTATTATGTTGACTGTGTCATACCTACCCTTGTTGTATTTAGTTGTGTGAGAGAGTACTCTTGGAAGGATAGTAAATATTAATTGGTATAATAATTAATTGAAATATTTAATTATAAAGTTTCATTGCATTTAATGATTCCCAACTCTATATGATTTTCTAGCTTTGTTATTGCTCTGATATTTTTTAATGTTAAGTATATGGCTTAGCATTGGTGAGATATCAAGTGTTTTTTCCTTCTGGAAGATAGATTTAAAATTTTAAGTATAAGCATTGTTAATTTATGAAATGTCATAACTACCAGGAAAATGGCTCCAAAATTAGAAAAAAGAAATGAAGATATTACTGAAGTAAATTGTTATGCTAGAAACAGAATTGAGGCTGATATGTGATCAAAATTAAAATATAATACAGTTTGCTAGTATAAATGTCAATGATATTTGTGAAAACTAAATTAGATTTATTCCTTTAAATATCTTAATGTTGTGGGATTTTACTTAACTTAAGAATCCTGGCTGGGAATTTTTTTCTTTTTTGCTTTTTTACTAAAATGTACTTATTATTTCACTGGGAAAAAATGTATATTAATATAGTAAACATTGTGCTCTAAAGCTACTAAATAACGATTTCAAACTACTGTGTGAATAGGGGAAAATGTGTTTCCCTATTAATCACCCTTAAGTTATAAAGAAAGATATTTTATATATTTCCATTGATATGACAATCAATGGGAGTATTTCGTAATGTTTTAATTGAACGCCTTTTGTACTCAAGGAGACAAAAAGGTATCTGACTCTGTAAGATTTCAAGGTAAGGAGGCTACCTTCTGTGCAGGATAGACTTTTCTTTAGATATTTTAAGGATCCTCATTAGGGAGTGCACTTGAGAACAATACCTACAATGGTGTAAGAGACACAAGACAGGGCAGAGGAAGAAGGTGAACTCTGATGCCCTTATGCCAGCCATGCCAACCAATCTAATAAGGAGTTGACCTCTCAGGCATTACCTCAAATGAGCCACAGGGATTTGGCATTTGTGTGTTTGTATCAACAAGTCCCTGGATGCAAGCTGCTGCCAGGTAAAGGGAATAACCTTGGGAAAGGTATTCCCTTTGGTCAGGGCAATTCCTGGGGAGGATTTTAGCCTTGATCCTTCAATATCTAAAATGATTTTTAAGAATTAAAATTATTTAAGTATACGTTTATTTGATATTATTGTCTTGTAGCGAACACAACTTCTCTTAAGTGTTTTCCAGGAGTCTTATCCTGGGATACGCTTTGGTGATAAAGAGATGACTCAGGCATTGTGATTTTTGCTCTCAAGAAAGAATGCTGTAAGAAGAAATGATATGCTTCTATGCAAATAAGTGCAATAAAAGTGGGCTTAAATGAGTAATTTCAGCCACAGAGATGACTTTCCTCCTTGAGGCACATGGCAAAATCTGGAGACGTATTTGCTTGTTGAAATTTGATGGGATGCTACTACCCTGCTAGAGATCAGAGTCCTGAGATGTGGCTAACCGTCTTCAGTGAGCGATCCCTCCAAACTGCTCAATCAACAGTCCCTCAAAATAAAATTTTTCTAAACCCAAATGTCAGTAGCACTAACGTTGAAAACCCTGACCTAGATTCTTTGACTAAAGTATGTATTGGACACAGTAAAATAGACAGAAATATTGAGTTTTGTTTAAAAATGACTAATAGAAGAAGTAATAGAAAGGTGTTCTTTATGTGGGGAAGGTGGGGGATAGAATTCCAGGTATAGCAATAAGGACAAAGATACATGAAATAGTCAATGGGTCTGGAATGCTGTGAGCAGAAGAGTAGTTCAGGTTGATGTCATAGGCTTATTCAACGCCAGATAAATAAATTTAGATTTCATTCTAAGTGTTGAACAAAGGTATGGGTTGGTTTAATGCTAGTTGGCTGGCTTTCCTTAACCTAGTAATCTCTATGCACACAACATTTGCCTTCTTTTATTGGATGTTCTCTTATCTCCTTTATTTTTATTTTTTTAAGCAAAAGCAAGTTTCTTAGAGAAGTAAAGAAACAACAACAAAAAATGACTATTCCATAGAGCAAGCAGTAATGAGGGCTGCAGGTTGGGATGATGATCTCTTATCTATCGCATTCACCCTACTCCCTGGCTTCTGATTAGGCATTGGACATTTCCATTCTGGAGTAGAGTCTGGTATGATGTCTTTTTTATAGCTCCTCAGATCTGAAATGGATAGAAGAAGAAAGAAAATAATTGACAAGTCAGAAACATTCAATGTAAGAGAAATTAACCAGTTACTTGTGGGTTAGTGTCATAACTCTCTTATGCTGATGTACTGCTTCAAAGACTACTACTTCCGTCTTTAAAAATTTGTATGGAGAGTCACATTTTGACAGGCTAAACTTTCTCTCCCATCCCCCTTATGTCTTCATTAACTTTGGTATCTGAACTGGCACATTATTTTTTAAAGCCCACTTAAATCAGTGAGTGTTAATATTCTAAATAGATAACTATCATCATCCCTCTGAACTAGAATGTGTTGCTTCCTTATCAATAGTGTATTACCTTTAAAAAGCATTACTCCTTGGTATGCAGGTCAACTGCAGAATTTCTATCAGGAAAGAGAGGAGACATCTGGGTCTAATGAATCACTGAAATTTATTCCATTGGTTTGTATGTATCAACAAATTATTTAAAATACTTACAAATTGGTACAATCTTCTGATGATAATATATATAAAAGTCTTGCCTGACTTTTATTTTTTGACCACCAAGCCTACTTGGAATTTCTTGTGAAATAAGAAAAGCTATAAACTGTTTTTGCAAGGAGAAATGTTAGCAATATTAAATGTAATCATGTTACTAGGTTGACAATATTAACTGTAAGGCAGTTATTAATTTTGATTTTGTTGCTTTATATAAACATTTTTAAACCAATTTATTTTTCACTTCTTGAATCAACCATCATCATCATCCCTTCAGAAGCTTGCAAAAATTAGCGCCTACATGTGTAAAGTGATCATAAAATATATACTAAGTGGCTCTGTCCGTATCCTTTGCTATGAAAAGTCCACTTGTAGGAGTCTTTACTAAAAAAAAATCAATAGAAATGAGTATAATAGTCTATAAATATACTTATTGTCGAATATTTATTATCTATAATAGCAAAATAATATTTTAATGAGATGTTTTATACATAAAGTTCATATTTATAATAGAATATCATGTAGTAATTGAAAGTAATTGTTGTAGAATTTTATTGCCTACAGAACAATAATGGAAAAGTAAAATGTTAGTTTTTTGGGTTTTTTTTTTTTTTTTTGAGACCGAGTGTCACTCTGTCACCAAGGCTGGAGCGCAGTGGCGCGATCTCGGCTCACTGCAAGCTCTGCCTCCCGGGTTCACACCATCCTCTTGCCTCAGCCTCCCGAGTAGCTGGGACTACAGGTGCCTGCCACTACGCCTGGCTAATTTTTGTATAAAATATTAGTTTTTTAAAACACAATTTGTGAAATAGTAACCATTTGCTGGATTCTTTTATAACATATTCATAAATATATCAAGTCTGAAGGGTATGCATCGACATGTTTTGAAAGAGTATTAATGTGTGGTAAAATGTTTTGTGGTTTTGTCTTACTATGAGCATATGTTAGTTTTTAATAAAATATTTTTCAAATTAAAGGAAAAAGAGCACTGACTAACCATCAAGAGTAAAAAAGTGATTAAAAATAAATAAACAGAAAACTATGAACAAGAATAAGGGATTTAATTTTTACATTCTAATAATATTCCCAAGCCATTATATTGCATATACTGTATAAACAAATTAAAATATAATTATATTAGCATTTAGTACACTATTGTACTTTTCCTTTCTTTTTCAATTTGGAATTACTTCATTCCCAAATGACTGCTTATTGATTGCTCACTCCCACCCATTCAATTTATGCCTTTCTAGTCATAGTCTCCTAAATTAAGTGTTCGTGACTTTATGCATATTTATTCCTTATTGAGAAGTTCACACTTCTTGTTAGGGATAGGAAGAAAATGAGATTTTCATACATGAATTATGCAGCAATCCTTATTTAGTGATTTCTTCTTCAGGGACTTAACCAAGGCAGAGACTGTCGAAGTGGTACATACTTTTGAAGAAGAGTATTTTATTGCTGACATTGTTTATAATTGATAACACCTGGTGGTAATACAAAGCAGACTAAAATTTAGTAGGTTTATTATTGCTTTTATATTGTCTACTGACAATGCTGCCCCAAATGGCTATTCATAATTTGAACTGCTCCCAACCCATTCCCTTAGTATACTGCTGTGCTTGTTCAAAGCATGTGTGAATTTCAAAATTCATGAATAAAATTGTTACGTGTTAATTGTGTAATGATATGTAAGCTTGTAAGCTCTCTTGAGGAGCTAAATTGGACACCTGAAACCATAATTAACTGAAGTTCCAAATTAGCAATTTGTGAATTAAAATTTATGATAAAATTGCCAATGTAGCATGAAAATCCTACTGGTCTAAAAGAATTCTGCTATTCATCAAATATTTTGTTGAGCACCCACTTTGTTGAGTTTAAAAATACAACTATAAATATGATAGCTGTGACCACTGTTCTCAAAGAAACTTTTACAGTAAGGTTAAGTAGAGATCAGGTAAGGAATTCTAAGAGTTTTGAGTTCTAGTTAAGGTAAATATTTAGTGCTACAGTTATAAAGGAAGATGATGCCAAAAGAAGAATCACATTTTAAGCTTCGGTGAGTACGGCTAACTCTACAATGTAAATACAAGGGACAATACAAAATGGTTCATAACTCAAATCTTATGTTTCAAAAATTTATTATTATTGCTCTTTAGCATGGGTATACATAATGAATTCCTAGTATATAATAATTTAAACAAAATAATGACACTATGGAAAACCAGAAGAGCCATATGATTTTCTGAATTATATTCCATATATAAGAATCCTAGTTTCTCCTTTCTGAGAATAGCCTTTTTATTACAGATACAATATAACAAGTCCAGAGTTCATTTTCTTGATTTTTATTCTCATTGTCATTATGGTTCACACTTCCCTGAGGCCACAAAACTTCTTTACTTTGAAAAGATTTTCTTTCTATTGGATAAGTGTAAATAATGATAATGTTAAATATTTAATTAATCAGAATAGATGAATTAAAAAGCAGAGCAGGATTTGCCATTTAGATAGTATGAATCCTGATACAGAAAAATGAACTCTCTCTTAAGTAGGAAAAAAGTAAAATAACAGGTTCACTGTAATGGCTTGCTAACTGAAAGTAATAATAGAACAATTAAAAATAGAATTATCTGCTATAAACATAAATTCAGTGAAACAACTACTGGGGCACAAAAGCCTCTATGAAATGCTCACTTCTTCTGGTCTATGTGGTGTGATAAACATTTATAACTTTTAAAATTACTCTTTGACTAGCAGATATGTAGTCCACATTTTAAAATTTCTATTAATTTTAAGTTGGAATTAAAATTCACATCATGAGAATGATGCATATCCAAATAAGGAACCATATGGCAGGCTTTTCTTTGGAAAAAGCTTTTCACATGCCCCAAACACACATACACTCAGTGTCCTAATTTGTGAGTTTCTTTTTAAATGTTTCTTTTTAACTCAGCATTACTGATGATTAGAGAAATGCAAATCAAAACCACAATGAGATACCATCTTGCACCAGTCAGAATGGCTATCATTAAAAAGTCAAAAAACAACAGATGCTGGAGAGGTTGTGAAGAAAAAAGAACACTTATATACTGTCAGTGGGAGTGTAAATTAGTTCAGCCATGAGGAAAGCAGTGCAGTGATTCCTCAAAGAGCTAAAAACAGAACTACCATTTGAGCCAGCAATCCCACTACTGGGTATATGCCCAATGGACTATAAATCATTCCATCATAAAGACACATGCATGCATATGTTAATTGCAGCACTATTTACAATAGCAAAGACATGGAATCAACCCAAATGCCCATCAATGGTAGAGTGGATTTAAAAAAAATTCACACATATACACCATGGAATATTACGCAGCCACTAAAAAGAACAAGATCATGTCCTTTGCAGGAACATGGATGGAGCTGGAGGCCCTTTGCTTTAGCAAACTAATGCAGGAACAAGAAACCAAATACTGCCTATTCTCACTTATAAATGGGAGCTAAATGATGAGAACACATGGACCCAAGGAGGGAAACAACAGACAATGTAATCTACTTAAGGGTAGAGGGTGGGAGCAGGAAAAGGATCAGAAGAAATAACTACAGGGCACGAGGCTTAACAACTGTGTTATGAATTAATTTGTACAACTAACTATTGTGACATGAGTTTAGCATATAACAAACCTGTACATGTACCCCTGAACTTAAAATAAAAGTTTAAAAATAAAAAAAAAAAAACAGAAGATGTCTGGGTTTAAAAATGATGACCAAGTACATTTATCTCCTCTTTTTAATGTCTAATGTAAGAGATTTTAAAAATAGCACATGTCTAAACCTAGAACTGAGATAAATTTGAATTGACTAAGATGGCATTTCTTTCATTTTGGAAAATAGGAGCAGGAAATATAAATTAAATTAAATTATGGTAAAACAAAAATAAATACATTTTTGCATGACTGAAAAAAGATAAAAATAAAAGTCGCTTCTAGAGACTAGCAGCAACAGGTGTATACTCTGTGCAGAAAAGCTATGGTAAGCACTGATAGTGATATTTTGGTAACAATAGGTTCTATTTTTAAAATACACACCACGTATTTTCATAAAAATGTCTCATCAAGGATTATTTATGGGCAAATTAAAGATATCAAATTATATATCATTTAAAAACTGAATTTGTTGCTAGTTATCTATCAATGTGTAAGAAATTAACACAAACATGCAGCTTCAAACAACACCCATTCATGATCTCACTGGTTCTGGGGGTCAGGAGTCCAGGCATGGCATGGCGACTTCTGTAAAGCTGCAACCCAGGTGGTAAGTTTCCAGGCTGTCAGACTGAGTGCTTCGGTTTTCATGTGGCTACTGGCAAGAGATTTCCACCGTTTTTGCCATGCGCATATCTTCATAGGCAACTCAAAACATGTGAGCCTACTTCTTCGAAGACAGCAAAGCAGTATCTGCTCACCACAAATATATTTCATTCTTTTTACTTTTAACATAAAGAACGTATATTTTGTATGTTATTTGTGCCCATATTGTGTGACTTAAATCCTAGGAATGACCTAAACCATTGGATCCATATGAGAGTAGTAGTAAAGGTAGTAGTTCCTGAGATTCTCCGTTAAGAGAAAATCTACATTGGTGATACTTAATTAGTGTGGAGATGGATGTGCTAGTGGTAGTAGTAGTGAGAAATAATTATTATAAATGTCTATTTATAGTTTAAAAACACAGTTAATGTATCTATGATATTGTGGCAGACACTGCTGCTTTTCTATTCCAAGAGACATTTCTAATCATATTTGCTCTTATAATATTTTTGTATATCACCTAGAAAGCCATGTAGTTACTTTTCTAGTCTATCTTGCCACTAGTTGTAGCCAAATTACCCACTTTTGGCACACAACAAATAAGATGATACATTTTGTGATGAGAATGCTTTGGAGAAAGCTTCTACTTTTCTGATGAAAACAGAAACCATACTTGGTATATCCCTTCTCTTTTTTTCCAGCTTGAAGGTAAAAACCATCCTGCAACATTACTGAATTTTTGAGATAATCAGAGAAATATCAGCGGTGATGCTGTTGAGCTGCTGGAAGAATGGCAATAACATTTTATATCTGTGGTACTGGCTATTCTGTTTCTCGCAACTAAGTGAAATCTTAACCAACAGGAATTTATAATGCAAACCACAGAAATAACACCAAGCAAAGATAGCATTAAATAAATCATGGATTAAAATAATTCATAAATATGAATTTACAAAATATTAGATGTCTATATTTTCCAAGTAGGTATCTTCTGTTGAGTTTTCCAATGTTTCTTAAATTAAACTCTAATGTTTATTTGAATTGCCTGGGGATCTCGGTAAAATGGAAATTCTGATTCTACAGGCTTGTCATAGAGCCTGATAGTTTGTGTTTCTCACATATTCCTAGATGATGCCAATGCTAGTTGTCCACAGAATATACTGTGAGTAGGAAGTTCTAAGGAACTAATTTTTCTTGCTGTCTAATTTCTTTAAATATTATTTTTTTAATTGTGTATAGAATTACGAGGTACAAGTGCAGTTTGTTTATGTAACTATATTGCACAGTGGTAAAGTGTAGGTTTTTGGTGTACCCAATACCCAAACAATTACCTTGTACCCAAAAGGTAATTTTTCAACCCTCACCTCCCTCCCATCTTGATACCTTTTGGGGACTCCGGTGGCTATTAGTCTATCCTGTATATCCATGTGTACCCATTATTTAGCTCCCACTTATCAGTGAGAAAATGTGGGATGACTTTCTGTTTCTCTGAGTTACCTTACTTTACACAGTGGCTTCTAGTTCTGAACATGTTGCTGCAAAAGACATAATTTCATTCTTTTTTGTGGTTCAACTGCTTTCCATGTTATAATACCAATGAAAAAGGACACTTGATTTAGTCTGTTTAGTTTTGTTTAGTTCATTGCTGTATCTCATTGTCCAAAATGTGTTCTTTCAAGTAAGAAATGCTGAAAACTTGCTTGTTTAACAAAAAAAAAAAAAAAAAAAAAAAAAAAAAAAGCCCAGTTGAAGTGGTTAGTCAGTACAGAAATGAACTGCTTCCTTGGAGGGAATAAAAGCCTGATTAAAATTGGTGTAAGAGATAATAAGAACTGAATAAATGTAAGCTCTACATCTAAAAACTTCTCTGTACACATTTAGGAATGACATGGAAGAATATCAGGGTCAAGGGAGGATAATTTTTATTTATAGCTATGTGATTTTTTTTTCTAAGATGAGAATTTAGTGTGTGTTTGTACTACAATGGGAATGATCCCATGCAGAGAAACAATCTGATGTTACAGATGTAAAAGGGAAACTTGCCAAAGCATGTAAGTGTCAGGTTGAAAAGGATAGATAGATTGTAGCAAATAGGTAAAAGAGTTTTCTTAGGAGCAAGGATGGTTCACCCAGAGATACTACAGGGGAGAGTTAATATGTGTGTACAGATACAAATAATTTGTAGTGCTGGGAAAGTATTAAAATTATCTTTTAATTTCTGCAATTCTGTCTGTGAATTAAAACAATTTGTAGTCAGCACAATGCATGGCCAGTTGTTTAAGGGAAAGGCAGGCACAATGAAAATTTTTAATAAGAAAATAATATGCTAGTTAGAAACTGATATTAATAAGTACATAAGGAAAAGGATACAGCATACATTTTCTTCCTCTATATTGAGAGAGATTATCATGATTTAATTAAGATTATTATCATTATATAATATTGTATAGTTTTCATGTCTTCATCTTGTATAAGTGTCAAACACACACAGTCGATCATATTAATTACCCATATCTTAGTTTGTTCCATATATGGAACAAATCTACTGTAAAATGGCATACTATTCATTACCTTATTTAAAATTTTCTCCGACAAAAGTATGCCACATCCTAAGAAGTTTTGCATCTGTTAATTACAGTACTTAGAGTTCTTTGAATATCATAAGGCTAAGATACATTTTTAAAAAGATCATTTAATGTAAAATCCTTCTTCCCCTACACCATTCTGCTTTACCTGTTGCAAGCTTCGTTGATTTCACAATTTTTAAATTGCATATTTGTTTTTTTTGTTGTTGTTGGGATGTCATGATAAATATCACAGATTTGGTGGCTTACACACAGGCATATATTTGCTTACAATTCTGAAGGCTATAAATCCAAAGATCAAGGTTGTGGCAAGGTTTTAGTTTCTTCTGAGGCTTTTCTCTTTGACTTATAAATGGCTGTCTTCTCCCTGTGTCTTCACATGGTCTACCCTCTGTGTGTGCCTATATGCAAATCTCTTTCTATATGGACACCAGTTCTATTGGAACAGGCCCACCCTAATGACTTAATTTTAATGTAATAATTTCTTTTTTAAAAATGTTATCTTCAAATGCAGACACATTCTTAGTGACTGGAGGTGAGGACTCTGACATACAAATTTGGGTGGGATGCAAGTCAGCCTGTAACACATACCTAAGGAATATAAGGCACTGTTTGGTGTTGTGTAAGTTACAAAGATTCAAAGAAAGATACATACGACACAGTCAAGGAATGTCTTTACTCAAAAAGGGACACTAAAAGGTAAAATCCAAGTCCAACATAGTTTTTCTTCAAGAGATATCTACTCATTCCTCTGGGTGTTGTCAAAGTATTGATGAATATTGCCATTGCCAAATACATAAATGTTTGTGATCCAAAAATGAATGCTTAAACAAGCACAAAGATCTATTCCATTAATATAACATTTTAAGTACAACTTTTAAAATATATTTATATCCTTTCAATTCCTTCCAGTGGCTGTCTCTGGTCATCATACTCAGTGCTTATAAGAGGAGGAAGCAACTGTGTTTTGGGCATTTTCATTTCCTTTTCAAAGTAAAAACTTAATAGTGGTCATCGTGCTTAAAACCAAAGCAAACATGATTGTTGAATTTAAGAATAGCAGCATGTGACTCTCAAAGGCTAACTTCCTTTGAAATATATTATATTTACTTTGCTCTACGTAGTGTACATATGGTTTGCAAAACTTTAAAGAGTCACATTGGAAATAGTTTCCATCTGGAAAGATTGAAAAAAAAAAAAAAACTATACTAAGGCCGGGCACAGTGGCTCACACCTGTAATCCCAGCAGTTTGGGAGGCCGAGGCGGGTGGATCACCTGAGGTCGAGAGTTTGAGACCAGCCTGACCAACATGGAGAAACCCTGTCTCGACTAAAAACACAAAATTAGCTGGGAGTGATGGTATGTTCCTGTAATCCCAGCTACTCGGGAGGCTGAGGCAGGAGAATCACTTGAACCTGGGAGGCCACGCCACTGCACTGCAGCATGGACAACAAGACCAAAACTCTCTCAAACAACCAACCAACCAAAGAACTGAACTGAGAGACACAATGGTGGGAGAATTTAGTAATTTTCAAATATAGCATACGTGGTTGTAGATGGCTTTTCTAAGTTCCTACTCACATTTAGATAGGAAATAATAGGTTTAAATTGCAGAAAGAGAAGTTGGACACTCAGAAAGCTTTTTGACATTAATGATTATGACACTGCATCATATCTTTTCTACAAACTATTTATGAAAATAATTAATGTCTATATTCTGAAAATTTTCAATATTGTTTTGCCAAAAATAACAGATGAATTTGAATTCTACTGAATATGTATTTTATTTTTAAATATCTCAGGTCCATATACAGCAAAACTAATAAGAAGAAACTAACCCAGAAAACTGATTTGAGTTTTATAAAGATGGCCTTGGTGTAATTAATATCTATAAAGCTATACTTACTTGGAATATATTGATCATATGCAAAGCACTATGTCTGACATTTAGAAAGTAAAGATTTGAACCCTTGGTGACATCTGAGAATGTTATCATGCGATTAAGTCACCTTTAAATAAGCTGGAAATTTTAAATGGAGCCTAAACAAACTATATAATGCAGTTTAGTAGAGCATAGAACATACACTAACATAGGAGGAAAATTTGTAAAAGTTTTCAAGGTATAATTCATAATACTTCCTCCTGAAATGGAAAATTTATGCCAGAGAAAACATAAGAAGGATATTTGGAAATGAACATATTTTATTTATCTTCTAACATCTTATCTGAAAATATATCTATTTTGAATAGACATGTGAGGTAAGGACAGCTTATCAGTGAACACACTAATAACAGTAAAAATAACAAAATAATTATATTACAACATTTACACAAAATGAGGGAAATTTCAACTTAAATTTAAAACATGTATTTCTTTGCCCGATAATTCTACTTGTCAGTTTCTATATTTAAAGGAACACTCAGAAAATGCAAGGAAATATATACAAGAACATTGATAGTAGCAATATTTGCAATAGTAAAAATGTCTTATAAATACTAAATGTCTACCAGCAGGGAAAAAGATAGTTAACCTCTAATTTATCCATGCTATGGAATACTATGCAAATTGTATAGCTCAATGTGTATTAATATGAAAACATTGCTAAGATATACTCTTACTTTTTTAAAACATTGTAATTTACAGACAAACCATTACACTCTGTTGTACTACCTACTATATTTCTTATATAAGTGTTTTTATAAATGGAGCAACACATGTAATAAACTAGGAGAGAAAGGAGAGTCTTGAATTGGGTATTAAAAGACATTTTCAACTTTAATCTTACTCTAATATTAAAAATTTTACTAGTGAATATGCACAAAATCATTTGTGTAACTAAACTTAAATCATTAAAATATTGAGAATTTAATACAATTTATAGGAATTAACAGTAACATTCAAAAATTTAATTTTGAACTCTATAATTGACATAATAATTGCACATATTTATGGGGTAAAATGTGATGTTTCAATGCATGTATGCATAGTATAATGATCAAATCGGGGTAACTACTATATCCATCACTTTACACATTCATCATTTTTCTGTGATGACGGTATTCAAAATCTCTTATATTTTGGAATATACAATACACTGTTATTTGCTATAGTAACACTAGTGTGTAATAAAACACCAATACTTATTCTGTCTAACTATAACTTTTGGATCTATTGACCAACCTCTCTCTCTCTCAGTCATCCCTCCCCTTTAGCCTCTATAGCCTCTGGTAATCATTTTTCCTATTCTATTCTTTAGTGGTATAAAATCAATTTTTTCTGACTCCACATATGAGTGAGAACATGTGGTATTTGTCTTTCTGTGTCTGACTTATTTCATTTAACAGTGTTCTCTAGGTTTATCCATGTTGTGGCAAATGACAGGATTTTATTCTTTTTTTAATGGCTGAATAAAATGATAACACTACCTTGTATGTGTCTTCGTGTGTGTGTGTGTGTGTGTAATCTTTTCTTTATCCATCTGTCGATGGACATTCAGGTTGATTCTAACCTAATTCAACTGTTATAAATAGTGATGCAGTAAAGGATGTGCAAGTGCCTCTTCGTCATACTGATTTTATTTCCTTTGGATATATACCCAGTTAGGGACTACTGGATCATGTGGTAGTTTTAATTTTAATTTTACAAGGATTTTTTACACTGTTTTCTATAATAGCTGTACTAGTTTACATTTCCAATGATAGCACATAAGAGTTTCCCTTTTCGGCATCTTCACTAGTATTTGCTATATTTTTCTTTTTGGTAATAGCCATTATACTGTGTATCATTTTGGATGACAAGATAAACTAAGGTAATCCATGAATTACAAACAAATATTTATGTATTATCAAGTTCATTTGATTTATTCATTTAATAATTATTTATTAAGCTCTTAGTATGTGCCATTTACTGTTTGGTGTCTTATTTCTTTACCAGTGGAGTACTTAGAGTATTTTAAACAAGAAAAAATTATCCTAGTAATATTTGAGATTAAGACTACACAGGAATATTGGTCAGCTTAGGTTTTTGTTCCTATTTTTCTATGTTTCTTTACTTTCTGACTTTTCATTATATCTTTTGTGTGGTTGAGATGATGAAAATTCCCGGAGTCCTTTTCTCATCTGAAGTATTTTTTCAGGCCCTATTCAGTGGAAATGATCTGCCAAAAACATAGATAAAGAGATACATCTTTAATCTTACAGCCTGTCTCCTTGCACTGGATCAGGAAAATGATTTTTCTTTTAACAGCTGTCAGCATGCTTGACATCTGCTACAGAGGCTTAGGCTCTATTTTTATTTTTCCTATTGAAATGATACTCCAACACCTGCCCCTTTGATACTTTTAGACTGATGTGGTAAAGAACCAGGTACTTTACAGTCAAATAACTCACCATATTTCTTTTCTTTTGTTGGGTTCAAAAATAAGACTAAAAATAAAGTTTATTTTTAGCATGAGAAAAATGTGGAAATATCCAAATTACAGAAAAATAAATCATTATTTTATGAGCAATATTTCTTCAGTAAAGATGTAGCTAATGTAACTAATCTTAACATATTCAATGAACGAAGTTCTAAATAACATTTAAACTTAACTTCTATAATTATTGGAAAAGCATTATCAGTACTTAGCATAAAGTGAATAACTATGGATTTGTCAGTTTTTTTCTGAGTAAAACCTAATGACAAATGATATAATAACTATATATAAAAATATTATAAAAGTTCATAATAAGTTTGTGAACCCTAAAGTGGTACATTTTAATATTTTTTTAAAAAGATATTTTTTTATGTGACAAGGTAAGTAAGATGGTTTAAAGAATTGGGGTGTATACATGAAGAAAAGTAAAATCATATTAAATATCAAAGGTTGTTAGGCTCATCTTCTAGCCACAAAAATGTCATTATGTATAAGGCTGCTATTTTTTGCTAAAAAGAAATATGAAAATTATGTAGAGGAGTAACATCAGAAAAAGATGATGGAGTAGGCAGCTACAAACTCCTTTCCCACATGAAAACATTTTTAAAAATGTTTTTAAATTTTTAAAAAGCAGAAAGTATCAGAAACAACTTTCTCAGAATTCTTGATAACAGTCAAAGATTTATAACCAAGCATGGTAGCAGTCTTGTAATGGCTACAGACCATGTTTCCAGTGTAGAATTTTGACCTTTGGTTTTGAAGAAAGCAGAACAGACCTTCTTCACAAATTATTCACAAATTATAACTGTAGTAACTTGTCTGGGGTCTAGCTAAAAAACTGATGCAAGGTAGTCAACTTTGTTTTTCCTAACTTGGAACTAAGGCCAGGAATAACAACCATTGCTCAAATTTGCTGGAAATCAAACTTACAGCCCACAGATACCCACAGAAGAATAGCAGGATCAATGTGTACACTAAATCACCTACAGCCTGAAAGAAAAAGCTTGGGGAGATTCCTGTTGGAAAAATTTCCAACAGGAACCACAATGAAACTGTTCTTATAATCTTTCCTCATTACTTATTTTCAGGTTAGTGTATGTGAAATTATGCAAAAATATTTCTGTTCAAATATGAAATACAGTTAAGTCCTAGTGATAAGTTTTTTAAAAAAAAGTTTATCCCTGGAACAATATCCTGTGAGTTGCTTCCTGTAGGAAGTGGCAAAGTGTTATCTATGTAAGACAGTCTTATGCATACGTGGTACACTTAGCATCCTTTGTCATCTGTGCTTGAATGTAAGAAGTCCTTGCAGCCATTCTGACAAACAAAAGTACCCTCACTAATATCTAAAAAGTGTCTTTCTAATAGGCAGTAAAAAATACACATGAAAATCACCAATTTAAGTGTATTAATAATCCTGAGAACAGCTCAGTCATTTAAAGTGAATCTAAGAATATATATATTAAGAAATTATCTATCTGTCTGTCTGTCTATCTATCTATCTATCTATCTATCTATCTATCTAGATGAGTATTTCATGATATAATAAAGAGGAAATTCAAATTTCAAACTATTTGCAAAATAGAGCACAAAGGGTCCCCCGGGCAGCAAAGTTGAATATCCTGAGCATCAGGTGTACTCCTGACTATTGCAATTATAAAAGGAGACTGAACCAATGATTTTAAAATTGAAATAAGAGAAATATAGCTAAGAAAAACAGTAATTAATTGGAAATGATCTTAGCATTCCAACTATATAAACATACAAAATCTTCTAATTGCATTTATTCATATGTCAAAGTTGAAGCTTCATAAAGAACCAACTAATTGTTCCCTGACACATATTGCAATTCTAGACTCATATTGATATTGTATAACAAACCCAAATTGGTATCTGAGAAATTATCTGGTGTTCATTAAAATACACTTAATGGATATATCAAAACTCTCAGTAGAGTTTACCAAGCCACTTTTCTAAGCAGTTAGAACAAAGTGGGATAATAGAATTTCACTTTAGTCTATGACTTCAGATATATATGAGGTAAGGGAGGTAGGGCGTTTCAGAAAATAAAAATGGAATAGGTTGGAGAGAACTCTAAATGTATTTCTTATTTCAAGTACATTGTTTAGACTGCCGAAATAATGCCTGGTTAAATAAGCAATTATACCTATAGATTATTATTCCATGTGTTAAGAGGTCCCATTCAAATATGACTTACAACTACTAGTTCAGGCAAGAGAGCCACAAATAATAGATTCTAGGGTATGGTAGAGGTTGGCAAATAAAATTTTATGTATACTTATTAATAGTCTTTTTCTCAATATTACTCTTTTCCAATATTACTCCTTTCCTCTATCTTAATTAAATCACATTTTTAAGCAAGTCAACACCTCTAAATTTGGATTGCATCTTAAAAATTATGGCTTCTGGTATTAATTACAATACAGTAGTGTGTCAGCCTTTCCTAAATTAAATAGGCTCTTTTAGATAAAAATCCATCTTTCTGGAATTTTCTCACTACCTAAATAGACATTTGGTTGACTCAGGGCATGCATAAGGGGAGAGAGAATACCTGAGATGCACACATGAAGGATCACCTACTTTCCTCTTTGTCCTTTGGCTTTCACATTAGTGACTTCTTCAGGCTTTGGTATGGCTTGTTGGCATCTGCTATTGAAGTCTCAAGTGCTGAACCCATGGTCTCTTTGTTTGACTTTTTCAGAGATCAGTGTCTTTCCCGTATTCTTTTGATCTTGCTTCACAGGTGCTATAGACACCTTTGCCTTTCAGCCATATTCTACCTGCCCTCCGTTTAGCAGCTAATCTCCCCCGCCTAGCCCCTGCAAAGCTTCTAAAATTGGGCATCTCTCTGCTACAGACAATGCTTTTGTCCCTCCTCAAATTCCAGCATTGAAATCTAATCCCCTATGTGATGGTATTTGGAGCTAATGCCTTTGGGAAGTGATTAAGTCATAAGAGTAGAGCCGTAATGAATGGGATTAGTCGCCTTATGAATGAGACCACAGAGAGCTTACTAACCTCCTTCACCACGTGAGACCCCAAATGTGCTGGCATTCTAATCTTCTCAGGCTCCACAGCTGTTAAACTTCAGCTGTTAACTTCTCAGGCTCCACAGCTGTTAAAAAATAAATTTATTTACTTTATTGGCCACCCATTGTATGACATTTTTGATAGTATCCCAAAGAGACTAGGATAGTTTCCACTTTTCAGAGGCTCTCCTGCATGATGCTGAATCTGAGTTTTATTATGTTTTGTTGTGTGGGGCTTTGAGGAACCTTTCATGCCACAGCAAGAATCAAGGGAGGCGCAGTGGAGCTAATTCATGTCCTTTTACAGCCAAAGTGCCCTATGCTGTCATGGTAGTTCTCTGTTTCTTGTGTGCCATGTTGCAACAGGCCTACCCTGTCTAGCTATCTCCTTCAAGGATTACAAACTGAAAGCCAGTATAAAATTTTGCTCTCTCATTTTTTTTCAGTTATATTTTAAACCTATTTGAGAATGCCATTTTATTTTCATAATCATTTGGAAAATAAAGAGCTTTGTATCATATGTCAATAATGCAATCATAAAATAATTATCAATGTACAAGTTTTTGATTTCTAAATTTAATTTGATGCTATAAATCTCTGGCCAATTTTGTGTTACCAAAGGATGTAATTGAGTTATCTGACAACTGTTTTATAACATAAGGTCTTAAACAAAAACTAGGAGAAAAGTAGATCAACGCATCACCAAATTGATTAAGTGAAATGTGTTAGAAAAAGTGATTATTTTCTAATTTACATTTTTGGCAGTTGCCATTTACTATGCACCAGCTGAATCAGTTGAAAATCAAAAATACTGATGAATAATACAAATCAATAATCTATCAATTGCATAAACTTAATAACCATGTATTAAATGTGAATGTAAGTGGCTTCATTCTTAAGAAAAAGTACGTAAGTCTAATGCTCATGAGTATAAAAAATAAAATTAAAACATGTGAATTAATTTTGTATGCTCTTTTCAACAAAATATTTTTTCATCTGAATTTTTAAAAATGTTTTCTAAGGTTAAGTGAAATATAAATATAATCAGGACTGTGCTTCTCAGCATACATTTATATATCACATGTCATGTGGTATACCTCAAAATGTATTTTAGTGTAAATATTATTGGGATAAAAATACCTCAACATTATCGAGAAATTTTACTTAGGGTATTTAGAAAATGAAGATTAAGATTGACGTCTCCCCAAACTAAATGTTTATTTTTCTGATCGGTGAATTAAATACTCTGATCCAGTTGAACAGTTAACTACTCCTGTTTCCATTAGCATACATACCACCAATGACAGAGTCAACTCTTAAAAGGAGACAATTATTTTTTCAGACAAATATATTCAGGTGGCAATGCTTCCCTTCCTTTCCAGGAACTCATTTTTTTATGCTTTGAAAAAAAACTACATGCTTATTCTATAATTTCAGAATAATTTTCACTTCAAAACATAAATTTTACAAACCACTGCCAAATAAAAATATTCTGTTTATAACATTCACAGGTATATTTCATGTCTTTTAACATGATAAGACCCTCATTTTGTATTTTATAAATTTGCTTGGCCAAGAAAACATGGTTTCCCAAAGGAATGTCACATACACTAGATACACTTTTTTTTTTTTTAATCTCTCTGTTTTGGTTTATCTACTTGAAATTCTTCCCTGCCAAATGTAATGCCCCTATTTCCATAAATGTATCACTGGCAGATGTTAGTTATGGCCATTTGTATGATGTAAGAGTAGCAGATATGACATATGAAAGAATTGCCTTTCTTTTGGAAAATATTTTTAAGCTTATTTGAATAGCTGCCAGTACTTAATTGCCTTAAATACATTGTCAGAAAGAACAAAAGCTTTGGGAATTTCAAATGAAAGAAAACATGCTGTTAATTTCTTAATAGTATTAGTCAATTTGCTTAAAATGGTGCACTAACTTAAAAGGAAAATAATTAGTTACTCACTCATCCCTTTAAGCCATTTTCTCATAATCTTTTGAACCACTTTTGCAGAATAGTTCCCCGGGTGGCCTTGAACTAACTCATTCCTCCTCACCTCTTCTGGCTTGCAGTTCTTAAGAATAACTGTAGAATTTACTGGAAATGCAACATCTTGAGATAAGAGGGAATTGACTGTAACAGCCTAAGCTCTGTTCCAGTCCACTTAGAATAGGATGTCCTTCAACACTTTGGGCCTCTGTGTCACATTAATCCTGAGGCATAAAACTCAAGGTGTGCTGCTTTCTGACCCTTGGGAGACCAGCACACAATGACTCCTTGGCTTCTGTTGCTCTTTCCTGACTATCTGTAGGTAATAAGCTTGCTTCATGTAACTTCTGTGCATTGTTGTTCTATCTCACTGGACTAAAGCTGGCAACCAGTGCAGGGTAAGCCTGCTTCACAACTTCTTGTTCACCTGTGGGTGGGAAGTGGTACACAATAGTGTTAGAGAAGTCTTCAGTTGCTCACCTTCCTTCTAGAAACATTTTTAAAGCTTGGAGGATACTACTGATATGCAGATGCTCATGAGGAGGGAGGTGCAGGAAAGAATGCTTCTGCTAAATCTTTCCTATTTGTCATCGGGAATAATTAGTAAAGAAGCCCACCTTTCTCAGAAGCTGTGTCTATATAGAAAAGCATACAAAAGATTTGTTTTTAAACTGAGTTTAAGTAAATTGTCCACTAGGATCATCTTTGTTCTGTTTTATTTTTCCTTTCCTTCTTGAATTGTTTAAGGATTTTTAAATCACCAATTATCAGTGGACTCAATCAGATCCTTGTTTTTTACTTATTTTAAATGAATTGTAATAATTTGATTCAGAGAATTGTCCCAAAATCCAAATAGTTGTGATATTTCTCAGGCAACAGTATCCACAAAGTATTTTCATCTAAAACTTTTTTCATCATAACTTTTTTCAGTTTTGAAATTTATTCAGAATTGAAATTTTAAAATTTTCATGTCACAGAGTAAGGGGAATGGAAGTGGCCTACCCATTCTTTCTCAGACAACTTTAAGGTTGTCCTCCATCTTTTTGCAAGCAAGCACAAAGTGGTTTTGTTTTGTTTGTTGCCTCATTGTGCTGTTTTACTCCTCTTCCTGGCCTAAGATTGTTTCTATCCTTCTAAATCAAATTTTTGAGCAAGCTACATATGGGAAAAAGGATAATGTTATAACCCCCCCCAAAAAATCATAATACCGGAAGTATCAGAAATCTAGAATTTTAAGCACAACTTTCTGTACTATCAAATGACTACTTTTATCTTACACACTAGGACATTTTGTTTTGCCCTGTATATTGAATTTACCTGATAAGAATCCATCAGCATATTCATGTCAGTTATTTTTTTCCAAACCTAAGAATAAGAATATTGATTTTATCCCCAATTGGGAAATAAATAAGGCACTAAAATATCATCAAATTAGAAAAAAATTTAGAAGCAGTAGATGCTTTAAAGTAACATATTTCTATATAGGGGAGATAAGGCTATCTAGGACCTCATTTTCCTCTCAATATTCTAAATTTCTTTTTGAATTTTAGGAAGTTTGATTATAAATCCATAGGCCCAAATTCTAAAAAATACATGAAAATTGTTATAACACTTCTTGCATTAGGATTTACTTTATAATGAATTTACTCTACAAATATTCGTTAAAAATTAAGCGAGATTTTTACTTGCTGACATGCTTTGGATCTGTGCCCCACCCAAATATCATGCTGAAATATAATCCCCAATATTGGAGGTCGGGCCTGATGGAAAATGGTTGAATCACGGCGATGGAGTTCTCATGAATGGCCTGGCACCATCCCCTCAGTGCTGTTCTCCTGATAGCGAATGAGTGAGTTGTCACAGGATCTGGTTATTTTAAAAGTGTGTGGCATCTCCCCACTCCCTTCCTCCTGTTTATGTCATGTGAAGTGCTGATTCCCTTTTTGCCTTCTGTGTGATTGTAAGTTTCCTGAGGCCTCGCCAGAAGCTGAAAAAATGCTGCCATGCTTCCTATACAGCCTGTGGAACTGTGAGCTAATTAAAGCTCTTTTTTTATATATAAATTACCCAGTTTCAGGCATTTCCTTATAGCAGTGTGAGAATGGATTAATATATTTGCTATTATGTAATTTGAAATTGATTTTAATTATCAATCACAAATGGGACTCAAAATTTTCATTCTTAATACTAATCTTTTTTCTTTGACATGAGTTTTGGTTTTCTATGAGTACAAATAAAGCTTGCTGTTGCTTAACAACTCCACGATTCCATAGGTCAAGTTGCTAACATGCAAAGTAATGGATTTAATTTGTTTTTTACTGATGACTAAATTGTCAACTGCAGCAGGTAAGATAAATCGCATACCTGTCGTTTAGATGCAATGTGACATGAATAAAAATTGTGATTTTTTCTCATAGTTATATATATATGTATAAGCATGATTGGCTTTTGGCAATATCTCTAGATATCATAAATGAATAATTCTTATGATAAATGTATACTAAATTCAAAGTTATTTATTACTTAAATGCAATGTTTCTCATTAGCTATAGAAAAATTTATTTTTTCCTAACAAATAACACGTATTTAGCTTCCAATGGGCTGTCAAAAGATGAACCAAAAGAAAAACTAACTAATATATATAAGAATCGATAACAAAGATAATATCACCTTTAAATTAACCAATATTTTCTGTATCAGTTTACAAATAAAATGTTAATATTTTAATTGATAGAGATTACAAACACAGTGTTTTGTTGAATCATTTATATGTGAATTTTCTGGGTCACTTTCTACTTAGCAAGTAATTGCCAAGATAGCATCTACCCAAGTATAGTTATTT
Source organism: Gorilla gorilla gorilla (assembly GCF_029281585.2). Classification (NCBI taxonomy): domain Eukaryota; kingdom Metazoa; phylum Chordata; class Mammalia; order Primates; family Hominidae; genus Gorilla; species Gorilla gorilla. Next base: position 177,325,390 of record NC_086017.1, read on the forward strand.
TATGCTTTGAAACACATATAGATTTTATTCATATTCAAATCCTCAGATATTCATTTCCCCAATTCCCAGACAATGCGTATTCATTCCCTTTAACCCATTTTTGTAATCCTTGATTTCACTCTTCTGCCATTCACTCTTCCATAGTTCTAGGGATAGGTCATCTCCCATGTGGCTTACTGATGTGCCTTGTCTCTATTTTGAGACAGTTATCCATGAGCTCTTCACATTTCTGCCCATCTTATGAGGAGAGGTAATGACTGCCTTTATTCAAGGCTATATGTTCAAAGATATTTGTTTGGCCAACATCCTTGGGATATATATAGAGTGTGCCCCTACAGATTAAGGAGCAGGTTTCTTTTTGGTCTAGTATAAAAACCATAATGTCTCTCTTCTCTCTCTGGAGCAAAGGTCAAACATACTTACTGGTCCTTATAAAAGATTACTGCATGAAGCACTTTCTAATCTTCCTTTTTCCTAGATGGATATTAAACTCATTCACTTGTATGCTACTCTAATATTTAATTTACAACTCTCTCAAGCAAATTCTAGCTTTTATTATCTCATTATAAATATACTTATTACTTCTAACTCATCTTGAATTCCTTACATTTAGAACTTAAATGTTTGAACTAAATTGAGATAGTCCATCCCTTATGAATTTTAGAATTAAGTGGTTTTAAACATCAATGAGGGGAAGTGGTAGAAGAGTTCCTCACTGGGAACTCATTGCCCTTGAATGAAATCAGTAGTCATTTACCTTTCCAAATTATAACAACTAAAAAGTACTTGACCTGTGAGGAACATGGGGGTGCAGATATCTCTTTGAGATCCTCATTTCAGTTATTTAAAAAATATGCCCAGAAGTTGTCTGTTGTTTTTATTTACTCTCTCTCTTGCTATGTTTTTTTTTGTTTTTTGTTTGTTTGTTTGTTTTTGTTTTGTTTTGGTTTTTTTTTTTAGGCTGACACTTGCTCTATCATGCAGGCTGGAGTGCAGTGGTGTTCTTATAATTCACTGCAGCCCTGAACTTGCTCAAGCAATCCTCCCACCTCAACCTTCTAAGGTGCCACCCTACAGGCATGCACCACCACACCCAGCTAACTTTTAAATTTTTGTAGAGGGAGGATTTTGCTGTTTTGTCCAGGCGGGCCTCAAACTCCTGGCCTCAAGCATTCCTTCCACCTCAGCCTTCCACAGTATTGGGATCACAGGCATTTGCCACTGCACCTGACTAATCTTTAAATCTGAGGAACCTCTATTCTATTTTCCACAGTGGCTTCACAAATTGACATTCCTAGGAACAGTGTACAAGGTTTTTAATTAATCCACATCCTTGCCAGCACTTGCTATCCTTTGTTTTTTTAATAGTAACCATCCAACAAGTGTGAGGTGACATGTCGTTCAATGGCTCTAAAATATCAGTCGTGCAAAATAAATAATTTCTAGAGGTCTGCTGTACAAAATAGTGGCTGTATTTAACAAGTCACTATTGTATACATCAAAATTTGTCAACAGAGGTTATCTCATGTTAAGTCTTCTTACCATCAAACAGAATAAAACAAAACAAAACTCGGAGGAATGAGAGGAAAGTTCTGGAGGTAGCCCATATGTTGATTATCTTAATTGTGGTGATCATTTTGTGGATGTGTATTTCCAAACTCATCAAATTGTACATATTAAATATATTCAGTTTTTTGTATATCAACTATTCTCAATAAAACTGTTTCAAAAGTTAATACTCCAGAAAAAGGTATTTGTCCAAGAGGTTGTCAGTCTGTCACATAGACATAAATGATTAGCAAGAGACACGTACTCAGATATATGGGCCTTTCCTACTTCCACGGGTCTGTGACTCTATCCTTGAAAAAGAAAGTGACATATACAAATGAATGGTAGATATAAAAATAACAACAACAAAAAACAACACCACGAATAACAACAAAAACCACCAAGACTTTTAGGATAGCCTCAGATATTGCTTAATTCCTATCCTCTTTGAATATTTGTTTTTGCTTTTATATACTATGTTGTTGGGTTCTATTTGGAATAGATGTGTCATTGTTTTGTTTTATTTTCTCTCTCATTTTTTTTCCCTTAAATTTATTTGCTGTTGCTTCTCTTTGATTAAAAAAACACAAAAATCCCCTCAGGACCTGATATATAATATCAATAAAAAGACAATTGTTTCTTTTGGAAAAAGTGGTAACAAATTCTGAAAATCTCACATCGTTCTTTGCCCTCCATGCCCTTAAAGCAATCCCCATGGCATCTCAATTAAATCCTAGTCTCTGAGTTTCCTTTTAGCTTTAAAATACCTACACAAACGTCAAATAAAGTCTTTTGACTTCTTAATAAAATTTATTTTTTTCTTTTTTTACTATCATAAAATACAAATTTTTTCTCAATCTTAGTAAACTTTAAAAAATGCATTTGTTATCCAAATTGTTAAAACAAAAAATATCTGAAACTACTCACTGATGTTCTGAATGCATCTCTGTTTGTGTTAATAATGCCTAACTCCCTGGTAATCAATCACAAACTATATGACTCCAGAATAATCTATTTCTCTCAAATCTCAAACACACTAATGTAGAAGCAGTTATTTAGGATTTGAAAAGGCAAATTGCCACGTAGTGACAAATTTAAAATGAATTTATTCCGAAACTGCCATTTTAAGGTAGTTTCTATAGTGTGAAAAATACAATGTTGCAAGATTCTAAGTGTTTTGGCCTTTTCCAGTTCTTAAAAATAGGATTTGGATTTCCTTTTGACTTTTAATAACTTGCCAAGTTGATGTTTTCCCTGAAAACTTCGTCTACATAAAGGTCAAGAAAACTGTGGAGATCACTAAAGAAGTTATATAGATAAGGTGATTAATATTAAGAGCTGTTACAGAGAAAATGATCTATTTAAGATGGTGCATATTCCTTAATTTAGAGGAGTTATTGAGACTTTTTCAGTTATTTGAACATTCTTTCTGTTTTTGCAAAAATAAAAGTTTTATAAATTGGGTTTTAGACATTTCAAAGCAAATCATTTCTTCATTTACCATAAGGTTTTTCAATTTATGTATCATGGCAAACTGTAAGAGGGTTTAAATCTCATCACTAAAATATTGAAAATTGTGATCCAAAAATGATTTATAATGTTACAGAAAAGCTCCAAAATGTGATCCAACTGATTCTCATAGTGGTGTGACAAGTGCATATGATCCAATATCTTTCAGTTTTATGAAAATTGGTTGTATACTTTTCCTCCTGTCTCTCCAGCACATCTAATGCCATTTCAGCTGTGCATATGAATTGGAAATTTGTGCTAATTCTTCCTTTTTTCTTTTTAATTGTAGATGGAAGAAATTAAAACTGGTTTTCTCTGAAGGTTCCCAACCAATAGGACTTTCCTCCTTCTGTCTTCCTTTTCTCAAACCACAGGCATTAGAGAATGTATACCTTGTTAGAATAACATTTACTGACTATATTTTAGTCACACCTTAAGCATTACTTTTCCAGAAATTATGCCCATACATTTTCAGAACATATTATGTGTGTCCTTTTTGGTATTTTCATTTGGTATATTTGGTATGCTTGTCCTTTTTGTTACTTTCATTTAATTATGCAATGACCATTTTTTTCATGCTACATTTTAGAGTCCTTGAGGGCATGACTATTTTTTTTTATTGCAGGCCCAAGAAAAATGTCTAGAATACAGTAAAGTCTGAAAATGATTTCTTCATTCAGCAAATCGCTTATACCTTTTTTTCTTTTTTTTGGCCAGGACATGATCTTCAGACTATTTTAGTCTCTTTCTGCAGCTTCCTAAACATTTGATGTCTTATTTTTTTTCCTTTGCTTCTCTAAATGCTCCAACTTAATCTTATTTGTTGAGTTCATATGTTTTATGCAGACTAACTCATAGCAATGATCATTGCGTTCCTTGTCTTTGTCTTTTCTTCTTTCTTTGCGCTTTATTCCTAGATTGCTCTTCCCTAATTTTACTTCAGTCACTATCCATAGGCCACAGGTTATCAATACACATGCACAACTTCCTATATACTTATCTACATAGATGTTTGTAAGGAATTCAAACTGTAAAAGGTCAAAACTGATTTTATAATATCTCTCCAAAATCTGCTCATCATGTAGTGTACTTCAGTAAATCATAGCGAGGCAGGAGAATCAGGTCTGGAGGCAGGGAACCTAAGGCTGTTTCACTTCGACTTGCTAGAACTAAATTGAAAGGAAAACTCTAACTTTATACACCTAAGTAACAAAAGGACCAGAGGCTGCTCCCTTTGACTTTTTTGCGAGTCAGATGAGAAACTGGTTGGCGGAAATTGGTTGTCCGCAACAAATCATACTGAGTGCAGGTCCAGTCTTCATTTGCAAATTTGTAACTTCATTCCAGTCCCTGAATGGTTGCCGTCCACAACCAATCAGACTAATTGTGTGATACCATTTCAGTTACAGGAGGTGAGCATGAAGTGGCCAATGGAAAACTTCTAGGGGGTATTTGGACACAAGATTCTGTATCAGGGCCCTTGAGCCGCTGCTTGGGCCCGCTACCAAACTGTGGGTTGTACTCTCGGTTTCAATAAATACCTGCTTTGGTTCTTTTGTTGCTTCATTCTTTCTTTGTTTTGTCCAACTCTTTGTTCAAAATACCAAGAACCTGGACAAACTACAGTCACGACCCTCTAACGGTGACAATCGTTATATTTATTTAATTTTACAAACTGAAAAAAAAATACATGTGTCTTGTCAATCTACAGTCCTTTTAATTTCATACTTAAATATTTTGAATATATACATTTCTTTCTATTACTATTGAAGTCAGAAAAGAATGTACCATCATACCATTCTTGGAACAATGTCCTGCCGTATCTATTATTACTGTAAATAGAATGGAGTTTGGAGGAGTGATCTGTATGCTGGAATTTTAGAGAGAAAAGGTTTGTTAGTAGTTTCAGATAAAAATATCTGGTAAGTGATACTTAGCATGAGAATGTCCAAACAATCAATATATAAATGTTTATTAAAAAACATACTACTAAAAAGAAGACAGCATTTTTTTTTAGGACACAAAATTAAGAAAGTAAAGCAATTAAGAATAGTGATAGTAACTGAATGTTAATTGGAGCCAAATATGCCAAGGATCCTTTGCCTCAGTCCCTGAGATGAGAAGGGAGGATACAAAATTATTATGAGAGTTTCATTATACATGAGTTTCATTATGAGAATTTCATAATACAGGATTTCAGCTCAAAATGTTTCAATTGATCGTATTTTATTTACTTTTAAATATAGATATCCCATATAGATAATTAATTATAAAATTTATTATATCTGTAATATAGTGTATTACTAATAAAATAGCATTTTAAACAAATTTTAGGAATATGAGCAGTGGATTTGCATACAAAGGTGGATGAAGCATAGTAAAAAGTTGCCTTCCATAATTTAGACAACAAACACTGAAGTCATTTTTTTCAAAAGAATTCTAGGGAAGCTTGTATTGAGGAGATGCAGAGAGAAGAGGAGAAAAGGAAACAGACTTTATGATTATTTGGGGTTCTGTATTGGAAAAATTTTATCTTTATTTTACCCCATCCTTTCCCCAGCACTATAGTCTTTCTTTTCATGTCGAAGTAAAAATCTCTGAGGAAACTGAGCGAAATATTTTGGGATTACATGGAGTTCAGTATGAATGTCCCAGAGTAAAACTCCCTGTTTTAACTTTGGAGGACAAAAAACGTTTGTTTGTTGGCCCTAACTTATCCCTGAAAACAAGCTAGTGAAAATAGCCTATGAACAGACATTAGATTTCTAGCCAGTTACCCATTCAGAAGTTGTTGGAGGAAAAGTCCAGCCTATATAACAGCAAAGGAAACTCTTGTTTGCTATGATTTGAAGCAGCCTATTATTTCAATTTTAATTATACATATCCTCAAACAAGCATCTACAGAAACATAAAAGATATTTACAATATTGAAAAAACATAATAAAGACAGAAATAACTAAAGAGACTATTTACTAAATCAATTAATGCCTCTTGATATATTTTTAAAGATGAAATCCATTAAAAAAGATACTCTAGAAGAAATAAGCAGAGTAGAATAATAACTATTTGACATTAGTAATAAATATCATTTATAATATAAAACACTAACTAGAATGGTTGGATGAGTTATTTCAAGTCTAGAATATAGGAAATAAGCAAATGTATGAAAAAATAAGAGAAAACTAAATGCACCTATCTAATGGTTCTGCATCAAAACAATACGAACAGATAACAGAGGAGATGGAAGTTAATAAGAAAACTATTTAAAACAATAAAACTATTAACATTTAAAATGAAAACATAGGTTTTAAAATTCCAAAAATATATTGTATAGGATGAATTAAGAAAAATAAAAATACATGTGTCATTGCATAGCATCAAGGATAAAATAAAGAATTCTAAAAGTTTTCAAAAATAAATTAAATGGATTAATATTTTTGTTAAAAGATGAGAGATCTACAAAAGAATGTCTACTACAAAAGAATGACAATCAGATTGACATTAGCCATCTCATAAATCATTTTTAATTTAAAATTCTAAAACATAAATTTTCCCTCTAGTACACACACACACACACACACACACACACACAGACACACACACACACACACACACACAGAGTTATGTACCTTTGAAATGATTCCAGACACCTACTATGTGAGTGTAATCTGTTTTTCTGTGATAAGAACATGGAGTATAATCTCTCTCCCTAGAAGAATGTTACGTCACACCTTATTAGACCACATGGGTGAGTTACTGTCTCAACTACTAGACAGCAAAACATACATAAACTCAAGATTTTGAAAGAGCTTAAGCTGTGGCAGGGCTAATCTTTATCAACCGATTCTTTGAAGACCTTGTGCTCAGGCTGCAGGAAGGCTATTCTCTTCCAATCTTTGAGCTGTTCTCTGAAGCCTCACCCACCAACGCTGGTGCTGCTCACTAGCATGGAGGGACCTTGCCTGTGACCTGGAATCTCCACTGTGTTTGTCAAGATATCTCATTTGAGAATCTCTTCTGCAAAGATGTGACTCAAATATTATTTAGACTTCACACTCACAAAGGCCTACTTTCATCCTAATTAGCAACTGGACTTTAATAATGTGGACTCCACATGAAACTAGAGCTCACTAACTGTGTGATTGATTAATGTACCTAATCTATCCAGCAGATTTTCTCTGAGATTTGTTATTGTTATTCTCCCCCTTTTGAGCATTGTGGAAAAAATATCCTTTATGGCAGTAAAGGATGTAATTCATGAAATTATACTTTGATCATCTCATTTTAACTACACAAAACACATGCACATATGTACACAAACATGCACATTAATACATATAGATGTATATATTTGGAGAATTGAAGATTCATAAGGTTTTCCTCTTGTTCTCCCTTTCTGAAGAACTATGCAAATGAGCAAATGGAAGAAGCAACTAAGAAAAAGGTAAATATGAGTTCTAGAAAACAGAAAACTAATACAGGATTATAATTTGGGAAAATGAAATACCAAGAATAATTAAAATTTTAAAGCAAGACTTTTATTTTAAACGTCTGATCCAGTTTGAAGCAGAAAGTAAGGTGTCCAAAGAAAGAAACGTCTTGATGAAAATATGGATTGTATGCTTCAGAAAATGAAATTAATGATGTAGATAAATTAGGGATGTGACCAGGGCATGTTTTCTATCAACAGGATAAAAACAAGGAACAAAAAAAAATTAAGAAAAATAAAAACTCAGAAAAAAAAATTTAGAAGTGCACAGAAGAATCAGGGCCAAATAAGAAAATTAAAATGTGGTATGGTTTTGCATAACTGACAGAATATAAAAGAGCCTAATCCATATAACTAGGAATATCCTCTTTTGCTTATAACCAGGATAATGACATTGGGGTTACGAACAGCATTCACATAGTAATAATAATATAATTATTTTCATTTTTATCCTTCTATAGGGAAAAAATATAATTGATTATGACTACTGTGCAGGCATTTATTAGCAGAGTAATGACAAAAGTTATTATTGTCTGTGAAAGCATTTTTGTTTAAAGATAAAATCACAAAGATTATGAACATCTATCTATATATATATACACAAAGGCAACTACACAAAGCTAGGTAACATGCATATTTCCAGTTGGAGGTACAAGGTACCATGCCCTTTGGAACCCCTAAGGGACCCCAGATGTCAATAATACCATATGGTCCCATCAAGTATTGTGAGAAGTTCTGCTTTGCCACTCTCGGATTTTCTTTTTCCATTCACCTGGACTGTTCTGACTCTTCTGTAGATTCTGCGCCTGTTTGCTTGAATGTCAGGTAGGTAATGCAAACCAAACTTGGCATGTTTGTGAATGCTTAGATTGAGAACAGGTGAATCAAAAATCAATCCCAAGTATCACTGGCTTTATAGTAAAATCAATCTTGAAAACTGAAGGCATGTGTTATTAATATTATTAATAATATGAAAGGTAAAATAGAATTAACTGCATTTGTGAAGTAGAAGTGGGAAATAGGACTGGGAAGGGAAGTTTATGATATTAATAACTACATATCATAGGAGGGAGTTAAGTGATAGTGTCTGAAGTTAAAACTATAACATATAAAAATTGAAATACATTATGAAGTGTTAAAAAGAGTTAAAATGATAGGACAATGTAACTACCACAAATATGCAGAGAGAAATGGTAGGAGGAGTGTAAGAGGGAACTATTACATCTGTGCTATTCTTCTTGTTGCATTAGTAAATAATGCCTCTATTTAACACATTTATGAAGAGATTCATAAACACACAATTTAGAGTGATGCAAGGATAATCATGGGCCATGGTAAAATAAATTTAGTAATAGAGCAGGTTGATCTCTAACTTTAAGTCGTTCTGGGTGGATTTTTTTCACCACATTATATCATTTAGTTAATTCTTTCAACAATATTGTATAACAAACACCCACTGACACCCTTCGTGGCACAAAAACAATAAACACTTATTTCTTGCAAATATAGCTTCGGTTTAGCGAGTATGACTCTACTTTGGGTTCAGAAGCTATGTATTTTCTGGTGTTCATTTGTTTTCTTCTAGAGGCCAAATATAAGAGTAAGCCACTAACCATGTGGCAGAAGCCCAAAGGAGCAATGTCATTCATATAAGCACAGATCAATCCTCTGTAAATATCATGTCCAGTAACATTTCATTGGTCCAGTTAAGACAAAGGTCCTAGCCTGTGTCAAGAGGCTAGGAAGTATATTCTGCTATGAGATCTTGGCAAGGGTGTGACATGTGATTCATATCTAGGGAAGTGAAGAAAGAGAACTAATAATTTAATTTACCACACGTCTAGACATTACTTTGATATAAAATAATGCTTTTTACATTTTAAATAAGTATAAAGAAATACATCTTCTTCTGTTCCTTATCTGATGTTTATTGGGTGCTTTCCTGTTTTCATCCAAATAAAAACTCCAAAATATTTAATATATCCTGAAAGGCATTTTGTAAAGTGGCTTGTATATGTCTAATCTCATTTGGAAGACAACCCTGTTCACTACTCCTATCAGACTTCTCTTTAGTCTTTGTACACTTTATGTATTTTCTCAAGTTAAATGTATGCTCTTCATTCTGCCTGTAACGCTACCTACATGTGCTTTACCCAGCTAATTCTTAACCATTCTTTTAGTACGACTTGGCTTTAGATTAATGGTTTGTTTGTTATTTGATTTAATCTTACTTTACATTTCTCGCAAGAAACAATCAGCTATCATGAAATTATATGTATAATCACATTTATTCCCTGGTGAGCTATTTGGCACATAAGAAAATTTTCCTGGCCAAGGCAACATCATTAGGATCAAGTACATCACCTGGCACATAGTTATTGAATGAATGGTCTATCAGGATTTTCAGCATAAAAGAGATATCCATTCCTACCTGGGCAAGTCCCATGTAAAATGATGTTTTTAAATAATTTCCTTACAGATGTTTTGTTTAAACAGGCAGTACAATCTATTAAGTTTTAATCTCTGTTGTTTATATTGACTTTAAATCATGTTTTAAGTTCATATATTGGCCAAAAGTTTATTAAATGTGTTTTTGTGTTTCTGTAGGTAAGTTTAAATTTGAACTTAAATTTTGCCTTGGACAACCAGCTATCACCACATTCAGCAGCCTTTTCACCTCTAGTCACAAATCTTCTTCTTTTTTATTATTATTATTTTTTTTGGAGTTTCGCACTGGAGTACAATGCCCAGGCTGGAGTACAGTGGTGCAATCTTGGCTCGCTGCAACCTTCACCTCCTGGGTTCAAGCGATTCTCCTGCCTCAGCCTCCCAAGTAGCTGGCATTAGAGGCATGCGCCCCCACACCCAGCTAATTTTGTATTTTTAGTAGAGACGGGATTTCACCATGTTGGTAAGGCTGGTCTCTAACTCCTGACCTCAGGTGATCCACCCGCCTCAGCCTCCCAAAGTGCTGGGATTACAGGTGTGAGCCACTGTGCCTGGTCAAGATCTTCTATTTTACTGTAAATGAATGTGTCCTTTTGAGTATCTGTGAGTTGCTCATCTGGTTTCAGGATCTTCAGCTAAAGTTCTATTCGTAAAATTGTACTAGCTCATTGATTATGCAAAAGATACAAGGGGTTAGCTTTTCTTTCTTGGACTTGGAATTATTTCATCTTTCTCTTATGTTGCTTTATTTATAGCACCTAAATAAATTAACTTCTGTATCTTATCCTTTTTGTTTTGGGTAAATGATTTGGTTTAGAGAAGGTGAATAGTATGATTTGTTAGGATTAGCGCTGGCTTTGGTCCAAAGTGGTCAGTTGACGTGAAATCAGCTGACGTAAACTGGGTGCTTTAAGTTAAGCTACACTTTTGATTATTCCGAGGACACTTTCCAGTACACTTTCCTTGTTAGGACTTACCTCCTCTTAGATAAGATTTTGTTGTTTATTTGAGAGAGAGTTTCATTGTATTACCTAGGCTGGAGTACAGTGGTGTGATTTCAGCTCAATGTAACCCCCACCTATGAGGCTAAAGTGATCCTTCCACCTAGGCCTCCCAAGTAGCTGGGATTATAGATGCATGCCACCATGTTCAGTAATTTATTTTATTATTTTATTTTATTTTATTTTTGTGAGACAGGGTTGCTCCATGTTGCCCAGGCTGGTCTCAAACTCCTGCTCTCCTCTTGACTCGGCCTCCCAAAATGCTGGGGTTACAGGTGTGAACCACTGCACCCAGGCAGTTTTTGTTAATTATAAATTTGAAATTAGTAGGGATTTGAGGAGGGTGATGGGCAGTGTGTGTATGCTTCATGGTCCTATTAATCAAGCTGTCTGTTCTTGACTTACTACTAAATTGTCTTTTGTCATTATATTTCATAAAGGCTGGCATGGGTATTCTAAGCTTAGAAAATGTAGCCCTCTTCTTTCCATGTCATAGGCTACACTTTGACCTAATGTTTTTATGCAGCTACTTGCGCTTACTTTGAGACCTTTTTAGGGTTTGCTGAAGATGGCAGTATATAGGCTGAGTTGCCAAGAGATAGTGGGATACGTCAGGGTTTAACGATTATAGAACAGGCTCCTTTAGAGGAGTATAAAGCTTGGCCATGTCCTTTGAGTTTTAAGCTCTTGCTTGTAATACTCTGGTGAATAATTTTGTTTGTTATATTATTTAAGTTTATGGCTAAGCATAGTGGGGTGTCAAAACCCAGTTTGGGCCTTAGCCATCCTATTCAGAGGGCGTTAACCTCACTTTCGTAGTTTATTTTTATTTTAGCTGGCACTTTCTCCAGATTAAAGTTTAGCTTTATTATGGGAATTAACTTCAAAGCATTTTATGCTGCTTTTTATTAGTTCAAGTTAATCATATGACCCTAGTGACTGGGTGAAATTTACCAACCCAAGAAGTTTAACTGAGTCAACCTTTTGTTTATTGCTTAATTTTTTATCACTGCTGTTTCCCATGGCAGAGTGGGTGGGGGTGGTTGAGCAAGGTGTTATGAGCTGCTGTTGTATGCCTGATACCTGATCCTTTTAATATTCTGTTTATGTAGAGGTTATCCTTACTGGAATATGGATGCTTGCATGTGTAATCTTACTGAAAACTAATAAAGTCCAGGAGCGAGCCTTTGTGTTTATGGAGCTATGAGAACTCATCTAGACATTTTCAATGCCTTGTTTTAACATATTAAACCACATCAACTCAGATCTAGAGAATTTTCACTTGGTTAAAAAATGCTAAGCTAAAGTGCCATGCTTGTATTGAGGCAATATTTAATAACCTTATAAATAAAAAGATGGATTTTTAACCCAGAAAACTTGGCTTTTATTAAAATATTATGTTTTTGAAATTGCTTTAATGGAGAGTTTGGCTAAAATTTGGTTCTAGTGAGGTTATAATTGAATTTGAAGTGTGGGTCCTGGCTACAATAGATGATATAAAGATTCTTGTTTTGTGTTTGGCAAGAATAAAAGCTTGTTTAACTGCATTAACTTTGATAATTATTCTGTAAAAGCTGTGGACAATTCACTGACTTTTGAAATATGTTACTGTATGTAGACTGTTAATAAAATAGTGTTAATGTACTGAAATATGATTTGTATCCAAAGTATTGATAATTATATATAGAGTATTCCTGTTTATCTGTAACTATCATCCTGACAAATTACATACAATAAATACATCTGTATGCTGTTTTTTTCTGTCTTGAAAAGATTCCATACTCCACCTACTCACATATTTCATAACATATTCTGAAATTACAATCACGCTACATACAAAGTATCTGTTTTTTTACTTTAATGATTATTATAAAACTAAGCCCAGAATTGAACCATTACTATTCATTTTATATTCATTTAACAAAGATTAATGAGGACTTACATGGAAGATTTGATAAGCATGGAACAAAGTTCCTGCCCACAAAGAACTCTTGTTCTTTCTCTCTCATTAAATAAATACTTAATATATATACAATTATATTATACATAATATATATACACACACATTAATATAAGTCATCAATATATCTAATCATTATGAGAAAAAAATAAAATATGCTCAGAACACTGAGAATGGTTTTTGATAGAGACAACTGGATAGATCTCTGTGAAGAAAAAATGTTCAAGTGAATATATTAACAAAGCCAGGGAGTAAGCTGTATGAAAAACTGGGGGAACATCATCAGTAAAAATGATGGTGAAACCACATTATGAGAAACATAAGAACCTTTGTGAATTGAACCAAGATATTCACTAAAACAAATTATTAAAATGAGATTCAACAAGATCAAAAGCATTAATATGTTCTTATATATATATCCCAGTGTTACTGACTAAAACAATTGATTCTGTCTTATCTAGGATTTTTAAATGACTCAAAATCCTTGAAGTGTTACTCACTGATAAATGAAACATCTGCCATCACTATCTCGTCTTATTTGTCAAGCAATAAAAAAGAGAATAATTTTTGAAAGCCACTTGAAGTTATTTAGAACTAATTAAAATTTTAGAAAAAAATATGTCTTTGTTTAAACTAAACCATTAGAGTATTAGGTACTTGAAATTGAGAAAACATGAAGACACTACTCATTAAAGTCTAAACCAGAAGCCTTATTCCAGCTGCTGTTATCCCCTGATATTCTTTCACTGACTGTACAATTATACATTTCGTATCATCACAATATCTGCGTGTACATACAAAGATGGTTCAGTCATTTGTTTGCTGATTTACATCACATTTATTTGTATTTAATTTTCTTACCTTTGTATGAGAGATTAACTGTGCCACTGACCAGTTCAGTGCATATACAGGCACATTTTAAATAAAGACAATGGATATTCAAGACTGAAAAGGGAGTATAAAAAGGAAAAGTGAGTATTTATAAGAAAACTATTGTAAAAAGAGCAGAAGTAAAAATTGACTACCTTCTCATACATCCAATGTAAATGAATATAAAGAACCTATTTGGAGCAGAAACACTCCTATAAGAATTTGCCAGATTTAAAGTGTGAATGAAATGGAATAGGCAGCTAATAACAAAAAATAAAGAAATAGGAAAATAAGCAGATAATAGCAGCATCTTAAATATAGACCATACAGTGTTTCTAGTTTAGGGTGATGGATGTAATGTGTTCATTCACACTTACAAAAGTGCCATAAAAAAGGTAAAATTTGATAACATAAAAAATAGAAAGGATCCTTCAATGAATCAGATAGTTTAAGAACATTTTGTAAGATGAAAGGCACATAGAATGTGATGGGTAAACTCTTGAGACAGTAAGGATTCAAAATCTATATGAACTGGAGGAGCAAATTTGTTCTGCAAAATCTTGAAAAGGCTAGTGACTCAGAAACAATCAAGTCTGATAGATGGAAGGTGTGAGATTTACATCTGTAATCATAATTAAAGATTAATAAATTAAACCTCTCTCTACAAAACACACACACACACACACACACACACCAGGAGATTAACGCCAAGAAACTCATTGAGGTTCCTTGCTACAAAAGTAGAATAAAAATTATCTAAGAAGAAATTGTGTGAGTAATGTAGTTATTAGTAACACAGGGAAATTTCCTAACTCCCTAATTTACCTACTTACGGACCCCAAGCTTAACATTTATTTCCTCAGTTTACAGAAAATCATATCAGATGCTGCAGTGTAAATACTTTTACCAATTTAATTGTTAATTATAAGATATTGAAGAATCACAAGACACAATCACCTTCATGCTGCAACATGAAGGGGAAACGCAAAATGAACATATTAGAAAAATTATTCCTTAGAAAACAAATTATTCAGCAAACATGGAGGAACAATTAAGCAAATGCAAAGAGTTCTGATTATTATCTTAGATTTTTTGTTTGTTCTCATATTTCATCCATTAAAGAAGTTTCTGTGAATAGGACAAAAAATGGTCCTAGAAAAATTTTTTTAACTGACTGCTGAGAATATCTACAAAAAACTTAGAGGAATAAAGCAAAGAAATACAAAATATATTGAATAGGAGTGATGAGAGTAGAGGTTTTTGTCTTATTCTGGTTCTCGGGGCAATAATTCCACCTTTTGTCTGTTCAGAAGGATGTTCACTATGGGCTTCTCATTGATGGCTCTTATTATTATGAGGTATGCGCCTTTGATGCCTAGTCTCCTGAGGGTTTTTAATATGAGGGGATGTTAAATTTTTATCAAAAGCCTTTTCTATGTCCATTGAGATATCATGTGTTTTTGGTTTTTGGTTCCATTTATGTGATAAATCACCTTTATTGATTGCATATGTTGAACCAATCTTGCATCCCAGGAAGAAAACCTACGTGATAGTTGTGGATTTGCTTTTTGATGTGCTGCTGCATATGATTTGCTAGAATTTTGTTGAGAAATTTTATGTCTATGTTCATCAGGAATATTGGCCTTAAGTTTATTTTTTCGTTATCTTCCAGATTTTGGTATCAGAATGATGCTGGTCTTACAGAATGAATTATGGAGGAGTCCTTCCTCCTTGATTGTTCTGGAGTAATTTCAATGTTATTGGTACCTCTTTATATGTGTGGTAATATTTGGCTGTAAATTCATTTGGTCCAGGGCTTTTTCTGGTTGGTGGTTTTTTTTTAAATCACTAATTTTTGAACTAATTATTGGTCTGTTTACAATTTTAATTTCTTCCTGGTTCAATCTCAGGATATTGTATGTTTCCAGGAATTTATCCATGACTTCTTGGTTTTCTAGATTGTGTGCATAGCAGTGTTGTTAATAATCTCTGAGGGTTTTATGTATTACTGTGAGGTCAGTAGTAATGTCACCTTCATCATTTCTGATTGTGTTTATTTGGATACTCTCTCATTTATTTTTGTTATTAAACTAGCTAACAGTCTATCCATTTTATTTTTTCTTTCAGTAAACCAACTTTTAGTTTTGTTGTTTTTTTTTGGTATGGATTTTCATGTCTCAATTTCATTCAGTTTGGCTTTGATTTTGGTTGTTTCTTTTCTTCCACTAGATTTGGGGTTGATTTTATCTTGTTTTCCTAGTTTCACTAGGTGTGATGTTAGGTTTTTAATTTGAGATCATTCCAACTTCTTGATGTAGGTATTCAGCATTATAAAACTTTTCTCTTAAAACTGCTTTAGCTGTGTCCCAGAGATTCTGGTATGTTGTATCACTGTTTTTATTCATCTCAAAAAATTCACTTTTTTTCTGCCTTAATTTTAATGCTTAGCCAAAAGTCATTCAGGAAAAGATGTTTAATTTTTATGTAATTGTACAATTTTGGGAAAAAAACAACTTTTTTATACTCTCAAAATAAATAAATAAATAAAGACTACCTTTACAATAGAAATATTTTACCATCTTACTTAACATAGAAACATGGCTTAATAAACATTGATTAAAATAACTGAATGTCTGAAAAAATAGAGATCTACAGTTATAAGAAATGATTAAATATATGTAAAATACTTCTGATGAAAGAACAGTACTGCCTTATTTCTAGAAAATAATCTTCTGTTGTGTTGTTACTTATTATATTTATGTAACTTCATTATTCCTATAACTTCAAATTCCAGTTACAACAAAATAACCATTGTTGTCTTGCTTTACAAAATGCTGTTTGGTATACATAACCGTTCATTTGTCTTTCTGGTTTTCTTTCTCTAGATTTTATCTTTCTGGGATTTGAATAAACACGTAAAAGTTTTAAAAATTAAAAATATATACTAAACGATAAGATAAAAAGGATCAACTGATAAAATTGAGAAGGTCCAATTCCTCACAGATATGAGTAAATAAAACAACAACTATCAAAGAACAACAGCAACAAAGGAGAATTGCTTCAAAGTAAAAAACTTAAATCATAGATGGAAAGGGCCACTGTGCACCAATTACAATGAAGGAATATCATTCAGTACTGCACATTCTTGTAACATGTAATATTATAATTGATGAAATAATCATCAAAAACCCAGAAACACATACAAATAATTATCCATTAAGAGATCTATCAGTTATACTAGTTAGAAGAGCACAATGAAGTTATTACTTAATATTTGGGGGAAAAACAAAAACAAAAACAAAACCCTCTCATTTCCATGCCAGGATTCCATATTAAGTGAAATAACAATGTTTGGACTGATTTATAGGTGATTTATGACATAAAACAATTTAAAGTATTATTTTTTTACTTGCCATTTTTTAAATTTAAATAAGAAATTTTTCAGGAAAACAAAAGTATATCAAATGAAAGCAAGACACAGGATCTAAGAATTAATGACTACAATTTAGGAGGAAAATGAAGGAAAAGTTAAGTGAAACAGTAGGGTTAGAATTTCATGTACTTGATCCTCTCCTGAAATTATAGAAAATATCATTTTTTAAAAAATTGAATCTCAGAATGACTAACCAAGGATATGATATATTACTAGAATCTTCAAATAAAATAAATAAGTATTCAACTAAATAAGTATATGTGATATGCTACTTAGTAAGATCATTTTCATTTCCATATCAATGTAACAACCATTGAAAAATTTTAAAATTTTAGAATAAAATTTGAACCAACCTTTAAAAATACCCTTGATTATAGTTACAGAATTTGAAGGAAATGATATTAATCATAACAAGGGAAAAATAGCATACATAATACCCAAGTTAGGAGTTAAAAAATGTGAGTTTTGTTGAAATAAATTGAAGAGACTAAAGTGTTTATTTTTCAAAGTAGAGACAGGAGAAAGTAACTATGGTTGAAAAAACAGTAAGTAGTAAAACTGTTAAAGTTCAAAAGATTAAAAACAGAGGTATAAAATAGTATTTCAGCTTTGTAGCAAGAGAAGCACGGGAAGCACATAAATAGTATACATCAACATACTATGAGAAAGTCAATAAAACTATAAGTTACAAAAAAATAAGGGAGGATGGTATTATAAACATATTTTAGGTATCTATAAAATGTATAGTTAAAAGAGTTTAAGAAAGATGAAAACTTCTCTTTTTTTCTAGCTCTTACCCATGTATTACTTTGCTCAATTTTAAATGAATTAAAAATACATTAAAAATGCTTCAGGAAAGATTTAGTGTAGCTGAGAAGTTTAAATTCAATTGTTACATGAATAAATAAATTCTCCTGTAGCTAGAATTTTCCATTTACTCTTTGTTTTTAAACTTTAACATGTGGCCTTAGTAGGGCTAATATTCAATATCATGTTAAGAAAAATTTGGCTCAATTGAATTAATGACATTAGATACATGGTTGTCAGCTTGGTTGATACCAAATTATTGGCTAGTGTGGGACTCAAGCTTTTTAAGATATCTTACCCTGGGTAACCATTTGTGTATCCTTGAATAATTGATACATGAAATAACAGGAAAACGTAACAGAAAAAAAAATCACTATGCATTTTGATATGGTGGTAAACAATGAGCAATAAGGAAGCTGACCTGTATAAAATATTTTACTTTAAGAAAAATTATGCTATAAGTGAATCAGGTTTTGAAAATTTATCAAATATATTTTAAAATGTTGTTATATTTACTTATTTTTCTGAGTTCTCTGCCAAAACTGGTATCTGCATATTATGAAATTTGGTTTGTGATGAAAATTATAATGCTTGCTACATTTCAATATTAAAGCACTTAGTTTTAGAAAATAAAATACTTTTCTACAGCCTTCAGAAACAATTACTTTTCATGAGTCGACAGAGTTTTTGATTGAGTCTGTCAGAAAAACTTGCAAAGTTATCTTGCTGTAATAAATGGGATACTCAGATTCTAATTTCCGTAAAAATAGATTTTAGAAAATAACAATTCTGGGATTTATTGAATTTTCTAGCAAAGACTTGTAATTATCTCATACATCAACCAAAAGTAGTGCTTATTACAAGTGACAATTTTAATCATTTGCTGATTTTGTTGATGTTTAAAGCTGTATTTGCAGTTTACCTTTAAATGACGAGATTTTAAATTTCTTATTAGAAATCTTTATAAATATTGCATAGAAAATGTAGTGGTTTTCCATAAGAATTTATGCAATCGCATACAAGGTTAATTTTTTTTTCTTTTGATCCTGGAAAGGCACTAGGTAGCGTACTCTTGAGATGTGAAATTCAGAGTATTTTCTTTCCTTTCTTGCTCCACATCCTTTGATATTTCTGGCTCTACAATTCACTGCTCCCCAAACTATCTGTACTGATACTTGAAATGCAGCTCTTACTGTAGCAATGAGAAAATTAGAACCAGGGAGAATGGTAGGGTGACTTCTTGAACACAATAAAGTATTTAATAAAGTAATTAATAAAAATGGGCCCAAGTATAAACTTTCATCCACCCCTTTGCACACTTTTAAGAATCCAAACATATTAACATATTATAAACTTCCGTATAATTATTCTGCATGTTTTCTAAATTCAGGTGTGATGTGCTCTATTCGAATGACATGTAAAGTTATAAAATTTGAAAATTAAATAGAAAAATATATGCACAATTCATCTTTCCTTTGATAGGTATAGTGATCTATTTGTGATATTTTTCAAAATTGTATTCATTTTCTCAAAGACATGTTGTAGGATTCTGGGCTGGTTAATAATAAATAGAAAATAAATGTTAACGAAAAACTAGTAAAATTATTTCCCCCATAAGTTATTGAAATAAAATAGGGTTTCTAAGCCATATTTGAGTTATGGTAGTTGTAAGCATTATTTTTAGAGGCTTTGACAACAAAAGGTCAAGTAAAATATTGCTGATACATGTTTTCTTTCTTTGTCTCTTTCTTTCAGATTCACAACAAATAATAGGTAACTTAAAGGATCTGAAATACTTTATAATAATCCTACTTACATTTTAGCGTCAATAATTTAAAAAACAAAGACAAGATTTATATACTTTGGAACTGACATTTTAAAAATTACCTATTTACACTATTTCAAATAATTTTTCTTAGCATTAACTATAGCAAAGTAGAAAGTATAGTCAGTGAGTGCAAACACCTATTGGACTTCATTTCGTCTTTCATCAACGATCTAATGGCAACTTAAATTGTGAGATTTAGCAACATAATACATAGCAAAAATTTTGAATCCATACAAGCTATTCTTAGTCTATGGTTCTTGATGCAGTATAACTTGTACTAGCTATATTTTTACAACTTGGCAAATAACTGCTTGGCAAATAAACTTTAACTTGTTATCAATTCCTAATGCCCACCATCTGCCTTGTTCATTAAGAACTGTGAAGTTTATGCGTAGTCTTATAACTATGTGATCATTAGTTATCTCTGGTGGCCCAGATCAGAAACTTTCTTACTTTTAAAACTGAGTATTTTGAAATATTCTTAAACGTTTTAACTTAATTTTAAGCTTAACAATTCTCAATCTAGGATAATTATAATCTTTGGTCTTTCATTTCTTTTTCATTTCATTTTCTTCTTACCTTTCTATTAACTCCCACCCATCAAAAAGCAAATCACACATCGCATTATTTGATTGGACCATATATTCAACATTCCAAACATGCATATGAAAAAGGGTGACATTTACTTACATTCCAACTTCAGATGTTTTACTAACTTTTCATATTACACAGACCAACTCTGAATTACATCCTAGATTGATTTTACAATGTATACGTATTCAATTCTGCATTAACTAGTTTTCCGACAGGTCAATAACACGATTCCCTTTAATTTATTTTAAATTAGATATGCATAAAAGTATACATTAAGAGAAAACACTTTGTGGTTAATGTGTAAGTTTAAAAAATAGTAAAATTTGATTGCTCTTAGATGTCAAAATAGTTTGACATTGTATTTTTCTGGATTGAGATGCTGATAAAGGATTTAAAGATATCCCCAGTAGATTTGTAAAAGCATATGAGTTTAAAAATTAAAAATATATATTTACTTGTTATATTCTTTGAATATCACAATAAGAAGGTTGCCCTTTCAATAAGTGTTTATAGATTATTGAATAGAGGCAGACACCCAGATCTGTACCTTGATTAGAGAATTTTATAGAAATATGATTCATATAAAAAAAGATTTAAAATTTTTAGAAAACCTCAGAGGTCATTATCTAGCAGCTTTTGGCATGTGATTGATTGCTTTTTGAAACACATTAGAACCCCTTGAGCAGAAGCAATGTTAAAAGCTTAAGTCTAGACATGAGGTCATTATACTTCAGTATCATATTCTATGGGGGAAAAGTGATATACTGGTAATTAAAACATAGGTACATATTTACAGAAATTTCCACTGAAAATGTACTATTCTTACTTGAAGTTATGATTCCTGAATCCAAAGATTCATGTCTTTAGATCAACCTGGAAAATCATGCACTTTTATCTCTTTAAGTAATAATTAGCCTCAATCCACTCTACTCATTATTTATAGACAACTATTAAA
This sequence comes from Gorilla gorilla gorilla, assembly GCF_029281585.2. Taxonomy (NCBI): domain Eukaryota; kingdom Metazoa; phylum Chordata; class Mammalia; order Primates; family Hominidae; genus Gorilla; species Gorilla gorilla. The sequence goes on from NC_086017.1 coordinate 177,346,832, forward strand.
TTTATATTGACCCTTCTTACAGCTTGAAACTGATTTATATTTTCTCACCTCCAGGATTAACATGAATACATTGTTTTGTCTCCTTTCATGGGAGTCAGCTAGGTTATGCCTTTGCCAACATGAAAAAGGCCTGAGCCTGGCAATTATGGCAAATTAGCAGCTGTAGAAATGGTAAAACCTCACGAAGTAAGCATGTGTACTATTCTAAATAGAATTTGAATTAGTTGGTACTTTTGTTTTCAGATAACAAGGAAACTCACTGCCAATTGGTGATTTAAAGAAAAGGGTATTTACTTCAATAAGTTACATCATTTCATAGTTTACATGTTTCAGAAATGGGTTCTTGCCATTAGCTTTGTTGCTTTCTCTTTTTTTCATTTCCATATTCAGGTACACCTTATGCTTCATACTTTCACATGTCATCAGATCTAATCCTCTCTACATCTTTCACCTCTTCATCTTTTGACTAATTCCCTGGCATGGTGACATAGTGAAAAAAATGGTAGCAAGTGGGTAGGCCTACATCCTTTCAGGTGTAATCCTAGAAATAAAAAAGAAAAAGAAAGAAAGAGAATAGGAAGTAGAAAATTTCAAAAGAAGGTATTTTTTTTCTTACGAGCTTTTATACATGTCTAAGATTAGTTTTGATTGAAATATTTTAACAGTTATGTTTCAAATGATATAATATAAATCAACGTGGCCAGAGTGACCTAATTTTATTTTTTGAACAAACACATGTCACATGTCTACTCCTGAACTAACAACTGTGGTTATGGAGTATTTGTGCTCTCTGACACATGCCAGGGTCACATACAGCAAACTTGGAGCTACAGGTACAGTACCATCTGGAATATATGAACTCAAAGTGGGCAAGATATAGTTCCCAAAAGATATTTCAGACACTCCTACTAGGAAATGGAATCACTGTTAGAAAAGCAAAATCAGTATATGATCACCTTAGTAAGATATTGAGGTAGTTAAACAAAACCTATTAGTTTAAATTTACAAGTATATTAATATGTATTATAAATTTTAATGGAATTCAAAATTGGTTAAGTGTGAAGTTAATATATTTATTACATGTCAAATTTAAATATATGCTTATGATAGGATTCATTATTCTTTGCTAAATGTTCAATTTTCCTTCCTGTCTTGCTCTTTTTTGAAGCAAGATTACATAGACCTGCCCTGGAGACCTCAGGGTTGACTTGTTTGGCCAATGAAATGTGATCAGAAGTGCCATATGCCACTTCTTGGCAGAAGCTTTAAAGCTATTGCACAATTTTCCCATGTATTTTTTTCTCACCCACAATGATTTTGAATGCACCCAGATAGAGGATGAGTACTGGAATGAAGATGAAGTGCAGCAAGATGAGATTGATATGCACAGACATGCTGTTTGAGTAAGAAATAAACATTTGCTGGTATAAGCCACTAACAGATCTAGGTTATTTATTTTTGCAGCACATTGGTGAAAATTTGGCCAATACAATATCATCTCTTTTAAAAATGTTTATCAATAACTTTTATGATCAGACTGGGTGCAGTGGCTCAAACCTGTAATCCCAGTATTTTGGGAGGGGAAAGCAGGAGGATTGCTACAAGCCAGGAGTTCAGACCAGCCTGGGCAACAAAGTGAGACCTTATCTCTACAAAAACTACACAAATTAGCCCCACATCGTGGCACTCACCTGTAGTCCCAGCTATTCAGGAGGCTGAGGTGGGAGGATTGCTTGACCCCGGAAGGTAAAAGTTGCAGTGAGCTGTGATCACACCACTGAACTCCAGCCTTGGTGATGGAGTAAGACCCTGTCTCTCTCTCTCTCTCTCTCAGTCTCTCTCTCTCTCTCTCTCTCTCTCTGTGTGTGTGTGTGTGTGTGTGTGTGTGTGTGTGTATGATTTTGTCTTTTTTCTTTATATATATATAAAGAAAATATATATATTATAAATTATACATATATAAAGAAAAAAGACAAAATAATTAGTCTGCCATAGGGTTTTTAAAGCATTATTTTATTATTGGTGGGGATGGAGAGTTGACAGATTAATACTTATTCATTTTAGATATTTGGAAACACAGAGACAAATGCTGAAGAAAATAAGTATTACTGTGTTCCCCTGCCTTGAATTATCTGATAATAGCATTGTGGAGAATATCTTTTGAGGACATGTTTTCTTAGTTTAAAACCAAAAATAATGTTACCTTTCTTTAGATACACAAATTTGTGATACACAAATTTGTATTTTGCAAGCTTCTACCTTCCTTGACTACAGAAGATTATCATATTAATCTTGATAACTCTCAAGAAATATTTATGCTTAGATATTTCATGAGTGGATCCTTGCCCTACACTGTATTATTTCCCTCTTATATCATTAGTTTAGTGCACTCAGGTAGCTGTTGTTCCCTGTGACTTTCCTATCAAGCATGAATAAAGGCCCATCATCCAATACCCTAGTACACAGCTAATTTAAGCCTATTTCATTTGGGAAAGCAAAGTTCTTTAAGGCTTGAGAGACAAAGGAGAAAGTTTAAACAAAGACAACTTAAACATCCCACTGGAAATGATTATTAACAGAGTATTTTTACCCAAGTCGTTTTCCATTCAAAATTAGACTTAACTGTGTGCAACTAATGCCCAAATATAAATGCCCAAAGGTTCTCCTCTGAATTATCAATAAACAACAACATGTATTTCTGAGCTGAATGTATCACTGTTTTCAACTTGTACGGAATACATTTTTTTTACAACGTATTTAAGAATCTAGTCTTATTCAGAATATTTTCTGACAAAAGAAACAAAAACTTGGGAGTGAAATATTCGCAAATGTCTTTATTTATCCACAGACTGTGGTATTTTCAAGACTTATTTCTCCCTGATAGTATAAAATACAAGTTAGTAATCAATTCTATAGAGATTATTAAATTTTAACTTTGTAAGGCATTTTCTGTTTAATAATTTTGGATTTTTTACCCACCATTTTGTCTTCCCAAGGATGGCCTATACATCAGAGCAATGTAAATAACATATATCAGCGGGGAGGGAGTATCTGATTGAAAGCCATCTTTTGTTCTCTCACCATTTGTGGTCATAGACTGCTGAGCTCTTTTCTGTCCTTATCTTTTTATATTTATGGACACTCTTCTCAGTAATTCTTCATCCTTCTCAAAACAGTTGGATGTTCTCTCATCCTTTTCTCTGCAAAGAGGAAACCCAGGTGATCATCTTGGCACAACAAACTTCCTTGAGATGTTTGATGATGATTGATGAACAACAACAGGGGAAAAAAAATAAATCAACCACTCTAAATAGTCTGCTTGACCAGGAATCCTTCTAAACACCCAGGGTTTCTATTGCATACAGTTTTCCTCCCACTGGGGATTAGGACATTTGCAGGGACCAGTAACAAAGTAATGTTCTATAGACTTTCTTTCTAAATCTGCATCATTTGCCCATGTAACATATGTATAATAATGAGCATGAAGTATTTCATTTTCCCATTTATTGTCTTCCTAATGTATTGTTAAGAGTTAGCAGGCTCTGCTTGTTCCACATCTTAGTTCTTAAACCCAAGTTTCCTTTTAGTGATACACATGATGAAGTATTTAGAATAAAGCAGAGTAATACATGTATTTCACTTAGAAAAGTATACAAACAAAAGGTTAAACAAAGTGATGTATAAATTAATAGGCTTGTTATAAAGCAAGTGGAGTAAAAATTAGTGGTAAAATGTAGAAGCTTATGCAGTTGTTCACTGTAAAAACTATTTCCAATGTTGCTTTATATTTGGAATTTTTAATACAAATTCTGGGAACATTTTTAAGGACAATAATCTATTCATAAGTGTCAAGTCTATTTTGGTGTGTAAAACAGCAATAATTTGGATGTTTGACGACCATCTTCTGAGAATGTATCGCTTTCCTGAGGCAATGCATGTCTCTACTTAATAAGCAAAAGTCACAGTACATGTATAATAAGAAAATGTGTGAAAAGTTACACAGTAGATTCTGGTTTAATAATTTAATACCATACTGTGATATTGGTATAAATTTATATATGAATGTGACATATAGATTCTATCTTATTTCTTAAAAATTAAGCAAATTACATTTTGAAAAGCTTAGATTTCTGATTTCTGTTGTCTGTTTTTCTTCCACATCAAGTTCTATATCATGAAAATACAACCATATTTTGGAATTCAGTATAGTAGATGGTATTCCTTTACTGTAGGGCATTCTATAGCTTTGTTTTAATACTCCAGTTTTTCTTACGTAAGTTGTTTACAAATAACTTTTGTAAATAATAATTAAAATGATAATTACAATTATGGTTATGAGACCACCCCTAATTATTTCTTAAATTTAGAATCCTAAGAAGTTAATTGAGTAAAACAATATGAATATTTTTAAGACCTGTGTTTGTACTGCAATAATGATCTCAAAAGGAGTTTATACAAATCCACATACAAAAAGTATATGAGTATTTGTTTTGCACATTTATCTAGTAACATAAAAGTATTCCTCTTGGTAAAATTCATGGGTAAAATGATTCATTATAAAATTGAATTTTTTAGTTTTTAGCAATGATAAACAAAATATTAAACATACATATTTGTTTACAGATTCTACACTTATGTCCTTTACCCAATTTTTAATTTAATAATTTTTTATTAATCTATAAGAACAATTTGTATAATACATATTTTATGTTTATTACATATACATATGTTTATTACATATTATATAAATTTATTTAAGTAGTTGATTGTCTTTTACTCCTGTTTGTGTTTCTTTGAGTACTGTAGAATCTTTTGAGTAATACATATATAAATTTATACAATTTACATTTATATTTAGAAACTGTACCAACAACATATTATCTATATATATCTATGAGTAAAAATTTTTAGAAAAGTTAATCTGTCATTTGGTAAAATTCTTCCTTACAGCTTTATGTCACAAATTCATTTTGAAATAATTCTTTTTTACCTATTTTGTGAAACTAAATCACTGGCTATATGTTCAGATTCACCTCAAATATATCTTGGAAGTCATTAGTTTTATGCCAAGATTGGAACAGACATATAATAAGCACTCTTCTGATATAATTTCAAGGTATTTTTACATTATCCTTACTGGAATAGTGATTGCATAGTATACTAATTTTCTGATAACCTGATTTTTCCAAGATTTATTTTACATATATAAATTAAAATTCAAAAACTGAAGCTTTGTATTTTTAATGACATCTTGGAAGCCAAGAACTAGGATTTGGAAAAGAAAGCTGTCCCTTTTTATTGTTGTTTCTATTTTAACTTCCTGTTAGGGATAAATAGCCAATTGAGTCAAGATATATTTCTTTCTCACACTACAAATCTATTTAATATAGGTATTTTTATATTAGTTCTTTTACATGTCATTTTTACACAAGAACCCAGAGTGATAAAAAAAAAAAAAAAAACATTTCAGATGATCTGAAGTATTGCCAGTGATATGGTCTGGCTATGTCCCCACCCAAATCTCATCTTGACTGAAGCTCCCACAATTCCCATGTGTTGTGGGACGGACCTGGTGGGAGGTAATTGAATCATGGAGGTGGGTCTTTTCCATGCTATTTTCATGATAGTGAATTAGTCTCATGAGATACAGTGGGTTAATAAAGGGAAATTCCCCAGCACAAGTTCTCTTTTCTTGTCTGCCACCATGTGAGACATGCCTTTCACCTTTTGCCATGATTGTAAGACCTTTCCAGCTATGTGGAACTGTGAATCCATTAAACCTCTTTCTTTTGTAAATTGCCCAGTCTCAGGTATGTCTTTATCAGTAGTGTGAAAAGAGACTAATACAGTAAATTGCTACCAGTAGAGTGGGGTTCTGCTGAAAAGATACCAAAAAATGTGAAAGCAACTTTGGAACAGGGTAACAAACAGAGAATGGAACAGTTTGGAGAGCTCAGAAGAAGACAGGAAAATGTGGGAAAGTTTGGAACTCTCTAGAGACTTGTTAAATGGATTTGACCAATATGCTGATAATGATATGGACAATGAAATCCATGCTGAGGTGGTCTCAGATGGAGATGAGAAACTTGCTGGGAATCAGAGCAAAGATGACTCTTGTTACGTTTTAGTCAAGAGACTGGTAGCATTTTGCCCCTGCCCTAGAGATTTCTGCAACTTTGAACTTGGGAGAGATGACTTAGGGTATCTGGTGGAAGAAAATTCTAAGCAGGAAAGAATTCAAGGGTGACTTGGATGCTGTTAAAGGCATTCAGTTTTAAAAGGGAAACAGAGCATAAAAGTTTGGAAAATTTGCAGCCAGACAATGCAATAGAAAAAAAAAAAAATCCCATTTCCTGGGGAGAAATTCAAGCTGGCTGCAGATATTTGCATAAGTAACAAAGAGCCTGATGTTAGTCAGCAAGTCAAAGGGGAAAATGTCTCCAGGGCATGTCAGAAATATTTGAAGCAACCCTTCTGGTAACAGGCCGAGAGGCCTCAGAGGAAACTGTAGTTTTGTGGTCTGGGCACAGGGTTCTTCTGCTGTTTGCAGTCTAGGAACTTGTGCCCTGCATCCCAGCCACTGCAGCCATAATTAAAAGGGGCCAAGGTATGGTACAGCTTGGGCCATGGCTTCAGAGGGCTCAAGCCCCAGTCCTTAGTAGCTTCCACATGGTGTAAAGAATTGGGGTTTGGGACCCTCTGCTTAGATTTCAGAGGTTGTATGGAAATGCCTGGATGTCCAGGCAGAAGTTTGCTAGGGCAATGCAGAAGGGAAATGTGGGGTGGGCAGCCCCACATACAGTCCCCACGGGGGTGCTGCCTGGTGGAGCTGTGAGAAGAGGGCCACCAATCTCCAGCCCCTAAAATGGTAGATCTACTGACAGCTTGCACCGTGCTCCTGGTAAATGTGCAGACACCCAACTCCAAACTATGAAAGCAACTGTGAGGGAGGCTGTACCCTGTAAAGCCACAGGGCCGGAGCTGCAAAACTGGCCCTCATTCACCAAACTGGAACTCACCACTTGCATCAACATGACCTGGATGTGAAACATGGAATCAAAGGAGATCATTTTGGAGCTTTAATATTTTACTGCCCTGATGGATTTCTGTAATCCCTTGTTTTGGCAAATTTCTCCTATTTGTAATGGCATGGCTGTAATTACCCAATGCCTGTACCTCCCTTGTATGTAGGAAGTAATTAACTTGCTTTTGATCTTATAGGCTCGTAGACAGAAATAACTTGCCTTGTCTCAGATGAGATGTTGAACTGTGGACATTTGAGTTAATGCTGAAATAAGATTTGAGGGACTGTTGGGAAGACAAAATTGGTTTTGAAATGTGAGTACATAAGATTTAGGAGGGGCCAGGAGTGGAATGGTATGGTGTGGCCATGTCCCCACCCAAATCTCATATGAAATATAGCTCCCACAATTCCCACGTGTTGTGGGAGGGACCTGGTGGCAGGTAATTGAATAATGAGGGCTGGTTTATTCATGCTATTCTCATGATGGTAAATAAGTATCATGAGATCTGATGGTTTTGTAAAGGGGCCTTTCCCTGCACAAGTTCTCTTCTTTTGCCTGCTGCCAAGTGAGATGGGCCTTTCACCTTCCACCTTGATTGCGAGGCCTCCCCAGCTTCATGAAACTGTAGGTCCATCTTTCTTTTGTAAATTGCCAAGTCTCGGGTTTGTCTTTATCAGCAGCATGAAAACTGACTAATACAGCCAGTAAGCCCCAGAAGGGAGGGCACAGAGAGCATGGAAAAACAATCACATGCTTGCACTCTTTGGCTTCTTCCTTCATATCACACATCAATACCACTCATGTTTTACTGGCCAAAACAATTAACATGGTTTCACCCAACATCAAGGAGAGAAGTTGTGCAACCTTGCCATGTATATTGAAATATTAGAACCACTAATAATGGTTAACCATACCATAACCATATGGTAAACAGTAAATATGTGATGAAGCATAGGAATCAACAGCCCATAGCTGGAACACACAGTAAATACTAGATAGACCTCAGATATTAAAATTAAATAAAGTATAATTAAGTAATCTAGATAAGTGTGTAACCATGAAAGGGATTGAAAAATATTTCTAACAAAAAGGTACCAAGTACAGATGAGTTTGCAGGTGTGCGCTTTATGTAACTTGAGAAGCATCTGTGTTTTTTTAAAAAGACTTTGAAGTATGGATTCTATTTCTCTAAACATTTCAAACACATTATATGAAACATAACTTGTTAATACAATCTAACAAATACAGCACAAAAGGTAAGATTATACAAAATTTCTCATCAATATTTTACACATTCAATCTAGCATGCTAAAAGAATAATACAATTTGACCAAGACAGGTTTATCAATGGCTTCAAGCATGTTTTTAATGATAAAAGAGGAATATCCCTTCTCAGAATTTTCCGAAATACATTATTGACAGTAGGTACTACATATCAGCTAGCCTAAATGCAGAGTTTAAGTTGTTCAGTCATTTTTCTGGGGTTCACTAAGAGGCAACTAACTTAGTCCTTAAACCATTTCTCCTATTACATCTCCAAAAGTTAACTTATTTGCCAAATGCTACATAATAAATGTTAAGGAGGTGAGTTTAGTCCAAGCCTTCAATATCCATACTCAAGTCATGTCATACTACCAGATGGTATTTCATATAAGATAGTGTTTCAAATACATGTCTTGATATAAAATTTTGCACCAAGGTCCATAATATTCATAATTATCAACGAATATCTAAAAACAAAATAATAAGTACTATTCTTAGTATTAATAGGTGTGTCTAAATACAACTGTAAATACAGCTATGATGTACCTAAATGAAGAAGAAGAAGAAGAGGAAGAAGCAGAAGAAGAAGCAGAAGCAGCAGCAGCAGCAGCGGCGGCAGAAGAAGAAGAAGAAGAAGAGGAAGGAGGAAGAAATTTCACCAAAAATTTGAAATATTTTAAAATATTTTCCCTCCTTTGTTTTGTCACAGGCAAGTCCTGGAAATGTGAACCTTTCATATTTTATCACATACTTTTGATTATTGTACTAGCCACTCAAGAACATTAGAAAAGGCATTAAGAAATTGATAGAATATTATGTTCCTGAATAAGATGACATAATATAAAAATGTTAATTTCCTATAAAACTCCATACAAATTTAAATTTATTCAATTTAAAACTTTGACGGGAAAATTGAAACTTGGCAAAATTATTCTGACATCATTTTAGAGAATAAATGAGGAGAGCTGAGGAGTTTTTAAAAGAAAAATAATTAGAGGAAGTTGATCTGCAAGACAATAAAATGTTTTATAGGTTAAAATAAATTAAAGCAATGTTTTACTGGCCCAAATATATTAAAGCAGACTGGTAGAATAAAGTAAAAAACAAGAAATCAGACTTACTATTTCTTCAGTACATAGCTCTTGCACTCCTAGGAAAATGCTAAGCTACCAATAAAACTTAACTGAGTATTTACAGGATACTCAAATACACTAGGAACAAGATGAGATCCCTTCTCCTGATACTATTAGTAAATGCTTTTATAAAATATATTTTGTTCTTCAGTATCTTGAGAATGTTCTATTTTTTAATAAAACGATTTTTTTTTCTCATTAGTCTTTTGTGTTTATTATTCATTAAAATGTTTCTGTTACCTCAGCTTTGATTAGGAGGTCTTATTTTCTGTTCTATATGATTCCTTAGAATATGGTAAATATATTCTCCCTGTGTATCCTAAATTCAATCATTATCCACTCATAGTTAGTGAATATTCATTTAAAATATTTGGAAGAATGGCCTATTTTTTCATTCCACTCTTTACTTTTGGGGGATTTGCCATTATAAGGAGAAATCCCTTGACCTTGTCCCTCTCAAAGGCAAGTGGCATTTATTCTAAAGTAGTCACAGTCCTTATCCAGTCCCAAAGAATGAAAGTATAACACAAATGCAGTGTTCCAATTGCTTATTTTTCTAGACTTTCCTCTATCTCTTGCCAGTTTCATATTTCCACATTAAAGTGACACTCTATATTCACTGCTGTCACTAGGTGTGTTATTTTGCTTAAAATTATTGTCCGTTTATGAAAGTAAAAATATAGTATCAATGTAGAAAAAAGAATAGTGTACCATGAGTCTGTTTATACTAGAACATAGCTTTCAGACAACAGATATTTGACAATTGTTTCCTTTTCAGTGAGATTTATCTGTGGTACAGTGAGCTAGAAACATAAGTGGATAGAAATATTATACCATCTTTGAGCCTTACATGGTCTTCTATTTTGCCTCAAGACAATTTATAAATGTTTTTTAGAGATCATTCCTTCTGCTGATTGCCATCTTCTCGATCAATATTGGTAGCTTCCAAACGTAAAAACTTGATACCTTTTTTAATGATTCTATTACTAGAACTATTAAAAATATTAGAGAAAAAAGCAAATTAAGTAGCATTGGCCTTCTAGCACTATTATCATTTACACATAATTTGATGGAGTTAGTTGCTTAATATCAGTATATGTGTACCCATGGCCCTGAATAAAATATTCCTAAGCTGGAAAAAATAAAAATATATTCATCTTAAATATTATTCAATGTGATTTTCATTTATTTTTTGGGAAGCCTTAGTTTTCATTATTGGATTTAATGATTATTATCTATTATATTTATCTATAAACTATATTTTATTATTTGGTTCTAAAATAGTTTTCCTTGTGACCAAGCAATAAATTTGTTTTGAGGTGGGTTGGAAAACATTTAAATTGTGAATTGTATGTCTTTATTCACTGTAAATGTATGGATATATTTTTTGAATGAGTGAATCTAATTAGTGCTTGTGTACTTTTAATGTAAAGCACAGAAATATCTTTAATAATGATATTTTCACAAGGAAAAGTAATGCCGTATTTGAAGTCTAAATCTCTCTAGTCCCCAGTCACCTTTTCTCCGTTATAACAACTTGTATAATTTTAGAATCACACTAATATTTAATATTAAAAGATAATTTATGCTCATTTGTGATATGTAATCATCCTTGTTATATTCTCTAATAAAAATATATACATACCAACAAATTTTCTTTATGTTTGTCATTGCACTTATGTTTAATATTAATTTTGTCATATTATTTTATCCGGTATTTGCTGCATGTATAATGTTATGTTTATTGTGTTTCTTCTATGTCTTTTGTTTTCTTTGGTTCTTTCTGTATTGCTTTTTTTTATAGGAATGTTATTGGTTTTGCTGTATCGTTATCTTTATATCACTAACTTTTATAATGTCTCTAACATTTTATTACCTGAATTTCTAATTTTTGTTTTGCCAGCTTTAAAATGTATGCTTCGAATCATATCTAACCCCAATGCAGCCATCAATGATGTTACTTTACTAGACTTTCTCTAATTTCTTCCATTGCTAAGCTACATTCCTTCTATTTTATCAGAGAACATTTAATATTTACAACAACAACAAAAAACCCCATCAAAAAGTGGGCAAAGGATATGAACAGACATTTATCTAAAGAAGATATTTATGTGGCCAACAATCATATGAAAAAACTCAACATCATTCATCATGAGAGAAATGCGTATCAAAACCACAATGAGATATCATCTCACGCCAATCAGAATGGTGATTATTAAAAAGTCAGGAAACAATAGATCCTCATGAGGCTGTGGAGAAATAGGAAAACTTTCACACTGTTAGTGGGAAATGTAACTTAGTTCAACCATTGTGGAAGACAGTATGGTGATTCCTCAAGGATCTAGATCCGGAAATACCATTTTACCCAGCAAACCCATTACTGTGTATATACCCAAAGGAATATAAATCATTCTATTATAAAAACACATGCACACACATATTTATTGCAGCACTATTAACAATAACAAAGACTTGGAACCAAACCAAATGCCCAGCAATGATAGACTGGATAAAGAAAATGTGGTACATATACACCATGGAATACCATGCAGCCATAAAAAGGAATGAGATCATGTCCTTTGCAGGGACACAGATGAAGCTGAAAGCCACTATCCTCAGCAAACTAATACAAAAAACCAAACCACATGCTCCGAACATTGGGAATACATGGACACAGAGAGGGGAACAACACACACTAGGGCCTGTTGAGGGGTGGGGAGTTAGGGCAGGGAACTTCGAGGATGGGTCAGTAGGTGCAGCAAACCACCATGGCACACGCATACCTATGTAACAACCCTGCACGTTCTGCACATGTAACCCCCCCCTTTTTTTTAGAAGAAATAAAAGAAAATCACAGTAGAACATTTGATATTGGTTTGAGTAGTCATAAATAAAGAATGTTTATTATTTGACAGCACAATAGGGTGACTATAGTCAATAATAACTTAATTGTATATGTAAAAATAACTTTAAGAATGTGATTGGATCGTTTATAACTCAAAAGATAAATGCTTGAGAGATTGAATACCACATTTTCCCTGACACACTTATTTCATAATGCATGCCTGTATTAAAATCTCATGTACTCCATAAATATATACACCTACTACATACCCACAAAATTAAATATAAAAAATGAAAAAGTGGCAACAGGTTTTTCAACTGTATTAGTAATATCTCTTCTAGTGGGAAAATATTTCTTGTCCAGAGTTTCACGTTAGCTTTCTTGGCTTTCTTCTATATTTTCCTAGAAGATTCAGAGGGTTTTTTGTTTGTTTGTTTGTTTGTTTTTGTTTTTGAGAGGGAGTCTTGCTCTGTCGCCCAGGCTGGAATGCAGTGGCGTGATGATGTGGGCTCACTGCAAGCTCCGCCTCCCAAGTTCACGCCATTCTCCTGCCTCAGCCTCCCACGTGGCTGGGACTATAGGCGCCCGCCACCACTCCCGGCTAATTTTTTTGTATTTTTTTAGTAGAGACGGGGTTTTACCTCGTTAGCCAGGATGGTCTCGATCTCCTGACCTCGTGATCCACCCACCTCAGCCTCCCAAAGTGCTGGGATTACAGGCATGAGCCACTGCACCAGGCCCAGAGTTTTTATGTACAATTTTGCTAAATATATTTAAACTAATAGAAGTGTTATGGATATAGAGTATCTCATCTACTTTTTCAGAATTAATTCACCAACATATTTTGAGGTTTCACTGTGTATCATACTATGGGTTTGTAGAAATTTTAAAAAGGTGGTTCCAATTTATATTAAAAAACTGTGAAACAGACACAGAAACACTTAGAAGGTCAATAAGAATAGTGGTGAATTGGGTAGACTATTAAATCAGATTGCATGAGTTCAAATCTCAGATTTACCACTTAATAGCTAGGAAAAATTAGGCAATTTTCTTCACTTTCTGTAACTGAGTTTCTTCACTAGCAAAATAGAGAGAATACTATCTACTTAGTAGAGTTATTGAGTGGTTATTACTTAGAACAATGCATCTCAAAATGTGTCCTGTGCACCTCTCGGGGTCCTTAATACACATTCAGGGGATCTTCAGTTTTAGTAGTGTTTTCATTATAATATGACACAGTATATATTTTTTCAATGTATTGATAGTTTCGATAATAGTTAAAAAGCACTAGTAAGTGAAATTGATGGTGTCTCAGTCCAAATAAAAGCAAGGACACAAAATATTCCTAGTAGTGATTACATTTTTTCTACCATGCACACAAATTAGAATGTCAGTTTTACTTAAGAATGCTCTTGATAAAATGAATGAATGTTCTTAAACTTATTAAAGTTACTAAGTCTCCACTATCAAGTGTATGTATTTTTAAATAGGAAGTAGACATAAAGTGCTTCTGCTGTATATGTAAGTATAATTTATTCAACAAAAAGCTCTTGTGCAATTGTGTGAGTTTCGAGCTAAATGAGCTGCACTTTTATCTAATGAATCATTATGTTTATTTGAAAATGTGACTATTAAAAATGTATTCATTTGCAAAAAATTAGCTGGGCATGGTGGTGTGTGCCTATAATCCCAGCTACTCGGGAGGCTGAGGCAGGAGAATCGCTTGAAACTGGGAGGCGGAAGTTGCAGTGAGCCAAGGTCACGCCATTGCACTCCAGCTTGGACAACAAGAGCGAAACTGTCTCAAAAAAAAAAAAAAAAAAAAAGAAAAAAGAAAAAAAGTATTATTTTGAATTAAATATTTGATAAGAATATTCTGGAAAATAAAGCTTGTCATTTCAAGGAAAAAATAATTTTACAGTATTTGTTGTCTGTGATAAAACTGGATTCAAGTGAAAATTAAAATTTTGAAAACATGTATCTAACATCTTAAGCTTCATAGCTTTCTCATACTTAGTTTTCTGATGAGATTGTGATATCAACAGATTTTTCTAATATTATATAATATTATAAAATATGCAAGTCTTTCATAACTCAGTGAATAGTATTTTCAAAATAATTTATGATTAATGCTACAAATCATACATTAAATAAGTCATTCCAAATGAAGGTTAACCAATGGATTGTAGGCAGCTGGATTTTTAAGAAGTCACTGTGTTTTTTAGTCTATATTGTAACAAGCCTTTAAGAAGCTAGCAATTGCACAATGTTTCAGTAGAGCACCAAGGAAAAACACAGGTTTTTACCTTAAAGTGACATTCAAATACTTCTATTTCTAATTACATATCTCTCTTATTGTTTTGCCATCTAAATTTTTATCCTGTAGCATAAAGCATTTAAAATGTCTTTTCTGTATGGTCTGGCCCCATCCCTAGAATGAGTTCTTTCTGAAGAGAAAGATTTTGTCTTATTTAATCTTTTTGTCTTATTTTATTATTGCTACATCTTCAGAAATAATAAAAATGCCAACACAAAATTGGTGCTTATAAAATATATTTTGAGTGGATGAATGAACAAACAAAGGCATAAGCAGAAATCTTAATTGTTACTGCGAAGTGGAAGTGAAATTGGATTCCCCACATGCTCTCCATGGACACTGAAGGTGGAAGAGAGCTTGTTATCAACCAGCTTGAATGAAACTCCCAATTTCCCACTTGGCTTTCTCTGACACACTGTGCATGTGTGTGTGTGTGTGTGTGTGTGTGTGTGTCTCCAGTCTTTCCAGGCTTTGACAGTCTTGTGAGAGGAGAATCTAGGCAATTCACTCAGCTTTTGCTGGTGGGGAGCAGGATCATCGTTTTTTTTTTTTTCTGTGGTGTTTGTCTGGAGTAGAATGGTTTTCTGTCTTGCCAGGCATTTTTCTTTTCCTAGGAAGGCTGTGTTTCGTGGACTTTTGTTTTTTATTGCTGTTTCTGGGTTCCTGCTTTCCCTAGTATGGTGTCCGGAATTGGTGGGTTCTTGGTCTCATTGACTTCAAGAATGAAGCCGTGGACCCTAACGGTGAGTATTACAGCCCTTAAGGTGGCGCGTCTGGAGTTTGCTCCTCCTGATGTTCGGATGTGTTCGGAATTTCTTCCTTCTCGTGGGTTCGTGGTCTCCCCGGCTCAGGAGTGAAACTGCAGACCTTCGCGGTGTTACGGCTCATAAAGGCAGTGTGGACCCAAAAAGTGAGCAGCAGCGGGATTTATTGCAAAGAGCGAATGAACAAAGGTTCCACAGTGTGGAAAGGGACCCCAGCCGGTTGCCACTGCTGGCTGGCGCAGCCTGCTTTTATTCTTATCTGGCCCCACCCACATCCTGCTGATCGGTAGAGCCCAGTGGTCTGTTTTGACAGGGCGCTGACTGGTCCCTTTACAATCCCTGAGCTAGACACAAAGGTTCTCCACGTCCCCACTAGATTAGCTAGATACAGAGTGTCCGCACAAAGGTTCTCCAAGGCCCCACCAGAGTAGCTAGATACAGAGTGTGGATTGGTGCATTCACAAACCCTAAGCTAGACACAGGGTGCTGATTTGCTGATTGGTGTGTTTACAAACCTTGAGCTAGATACAGAGTGCCGATTGGTGTATTTACAATCCCTGAGCTAGACATAAAGGTTCTCCACCTCCCCACCAGACGCAGGAGCCCAGCTGGCTTCACCCAGTGGATCCCACACCAGGGCTGCAGATGGAGCTGCCTACCAGTCCCGTGCCGTGCGCCCGCACTCCTCAGCCCTTGGGTGGTCGATGGGACTGGGCGCCATGGAGCAGGGGGTGGTGCTCGTCGAGGAGGCTAGGGCCGCACAGGAGCCCACGGAGGGGGTGGAAGGCTCAGGCATGGCGGGCTGCGGGTCCCGAGCCCTGCCCGACGGGAAGGCAGCTAAGGCCCGGCGAGAAATCGAGTGCAGCGCCGTTGGGCTGGCACTGCTGGGGGACCCAGTACAGCCTCCGCAGCCGCTGGCCCGGGTGCTAAGCCCCTCATTGCCCGGGGCCGGCAGGGCCGGCCGGCTGCTCCGAGTGCGGGGCCCGCCAAGCCCACGCCCACCCGGAACTCCAGCTGGCTCGCAAGCGCCGCGCGCAGCCCAGGTTCCCGCTCGCGCCTCTCCCTCCACACCTCCCTGCAAGCTGAGGGAGCCGGCTCCGGCCTTGGCCAGCCCAGAAAGGGGCTCCCACAGTGCAGCGGCGGGCTGAAGGGCTCTTCAAGTACCGCCAAAGTGGGAGCCCAGGCAGAGGAGGCGCCGAGAGCGAGCGAGCGCTTTGAGGACCGCCAGCACGCTGTCACCTCTCAGTATCATGGCCAGGATATATGAGGTAAAATGAAAACCCATGGAATTCACTATTTTGTTATTTTTCAGGTCCTGAGGTCCCTAGCTGGTCTGCCTTCTTTCCACATTCCAGTGTCGTCTTATGTTTATGTATAATTTCCAGTGCTTTTAGCTTTACTTAACAATAAAAAAATATGGAAAAGTATGCCTAATGCATTTTTCCAAAGGTGAAAGTTTACTTTCTTATCTACTAAGTAGAATATTTGAAACATATAAAATATTGTAACAATTATGCAATTTGCAATTTTTAATATGATGAACACTTGTGAATTCCCTGCTCAATCCGAGAAGCAGAAAGTGATCTGTGAGTGTATGAAATAAACCTATGCTCATTCGCTGCCCCCAGGTTTAAACTCGATTTCCTACTTACCAGTATCTTTCATATTTTAATAGGTTTATCTTGTTTTACATATTTATTTTACCTATTCTAAAATGATGTCCTGTTTGTATACAAGCATGGATTTTTTATGGTAAAGTGATGGTGTTCTGCAAATTGCTTATAAAAGTACTTACATTTTGGTTTATTTAATTAAAAAACTTAATTTAAACTTTAAAAGCTCTTCTTGCAAAACATATACCCTAAGAAAATAATATTCTTGACAAAATATTCGAAGCTTTTTTTAAAATCTAACTTTGCCTCATTTGACATTTTTATATGTTCAACATTTCTATGTGACACATACATAAACTAGAAAATAATTAGGATGTGCTAGTTTGTGTCTACTTCTCATTTTTTTTTCAGTAAGGCATATTTATCCAGACACAGTGATAACTTGCTTGGTATTATTCACATGTGCATTCACAGACCCATAAATTGTATCCTGAAAGGGGTCATGACACTGAACTTATTCCAAATGTCACTTCTCATTTCAGCATCTCAAACTGTGTGATAAATGAAACAGTTTGGATTTCCCACCTGTCACACTTTTAAAAATCAAAGTTGAAGAGCACATTCTAGTTAATGAGTCCAAATTTTAAGCAAAGAAAATCAAAAGATTCACAGATGGTATTGTTGCTGCTGCTTCTCTATATATCTGTTAGTTCTTTCTTCCTTTAAATAAAAATCTACACTTGCAGGCTATTCAGAACAGAAACATGCTTCAGAAGCTAAGACACAAAGTTGGGTTTTTCAGCATTATTAAAACTGAAAAATCCTAGAAACTTTAATTGGGTTTTGATTTAATTATAGCATAATATCCGTAAATACTTCAATAACACACATCATAGAGCTACAATTTATCAGGCTTTAAAGGTTAGCTATGACTAATATTTTGAATTTTGATTATAAATTAAATACACTTAGTGGATCTTATTTTCTCATTTTAAACAGAAATATAAATTGGAGTAGGTTTCCATAACAACAGTACAGATATAATATTAATGAGTAAAAATGTCAGGTAATTTTTACCTTTGAAAACTTGCTCAAAAAATTCCACAAATTATATTTTTGCAAGCAAAGTTACTACTTTTTTATTATCAAAGAAAGTGTTTATTTGTTCAGATAATGGCTTTTAACCCTTGCTGTACATCAGAATCATTTGGAGAGTTTTAAAAAATATTGATGTCAGGATACCCTGGTTTCTCCCCCTACGAACGATCCTTTTAAGAAATATACAGGCATGTGTATGTGTATATATGTATTTATCCAGGCACAGTGATAACTACATATATGAAATACTGTGTCTGTGTATTTCTAAGTATTTTGCAATTCTTAACTTAGGTCACCTTCATCATAAGCCTATGAGGTAGGCAATATTAGGATCTTGTTTTATAGTTGAGAAAAATGAGGCTCAGAGGGGTCAGTTATCAAAGAATGTGCAGCTAATTATGGGAAGAACTAGGATACAAACCCAGGCGATCTGGCTCTAGATCATTCTTTACAATTAAGCTATGTTGTCTCAATTTCTACAACCCCCCAAAGTTATTGGAGATGACATTAAAGTTAAAAACAAGAAATTCATTTTTAATATTTTAAATAATAAACAAGATAAATTCTCAATTTTAATTTCTTTGAGAGTCATATTTTGTTTCTCTCTATCTTTCTGCACCAGTTTTCTACTTCTGGCTGACAACAAATGACCAATTACCTTTCTGATCAATGCTTGCTATTCTATATCTTTACCTTCATTAACATCTACTCAAAATACCTTTCTCGTATAATATTTCCTGTATAATTTCAGTCATTACTAAGTGTTCTTTCATAATTCTTGCATCTTTAAAATTACGTATATTGCTTGTTCCCCTTTATGTGAATTTGTGTGAATTATTGGATGCCAATTTGGCTGTTTAGTTAAGAGTGTTTCAAGGCCAATGTATTAGTCCGTTCTCATACTGCTATGAAGAAATACCCGAGACTGGGTAATTTATAAAGAAAAGGAGGTTTAACAGACTCACAGTTCCACATGGCTGGTGAGACCTCACAATCATGGTGGAAGGTGA
Source organism: Gorilla gorilla gorilla (assembly GCF_029281585.2). NCBI lineage: Eukaryota > Metazoa > Chordata > Mammalia > Primates > Hominidae > Gorilla > Gorilla gorilla. The sequence goes on from NC_086017.1 coordinate 177,365,900, forward strand.
AGGAGAAGCAAAGGCACATCTTACGTGGTGGCAGGCAAGAGGAGTGCCAAGCAAAAGGGGGGAAAGCCCCTCATAAAACCATCAGATCTCATGAGAACACACTCACTATCATGAGAACAGCAGCATGGGGGTAACTGCCTCCATGATTCAATTACCTCCCATTGGGTCCCTCCCACGACATGTTGGGATTATAGAACCTATCATTCAAGATGAGATTTGGGTGGAGACACAACCAAACCACATCAGCCAGGCACTGAGTGGAGAGACTCAGGGGACAGGCATGCTCCACAATGACATCGAATGATAGCTGCATTGTGGTAACAGAAAGAAAACGGAAGTGGCATTCATTTCCCCTGCCTGAGGATTATCATGATTTTTCCCTTTCTCCAGTCAGAGGAAAGACATCTCTATAATCTGGCTACAGAGTGGCTTCAGGACAAAAAGAGTATACAATCACAACATGTGCCTTGAGAACCTTGTCTGTGTAAAGGTGGTTCTTCTTAGTCACTAATAAGCAGGCTGTGTTGGTTTACATCCACACTTTATCTTAACCAATGAATTGAAAGTACTCAATGTTTAGACAAAATCTCATAAGATTGTAACCAATTTGTTATTTTATGTCTGATTCCTTTATAAATTTAAAATGTGGTGAATATATATACAAAGGATAAATGAGATTCAGGCTCAAAAGATATTTCTCAAAGTACATCTTCCAAATAATATTTATTTCAGTGAAGTGCATCTGGGAGACAATTATTTTTTGAAACAAATCCTGTTTGAATTAATAAATGGGCATATGAATAATTCAATGAACAATATATAGCTCAACAATTGTTTTGTTCTTACCCATCAGCACTTGTCAGTGAAATCATATCTACAGAAGAATGGGAACTGTAGAATTATATCTACAAAAGAATACTACAAAGATTTAATATTATTTCTGCATTAAATAACCTCATGTTTTTTTCTTATTGCTGCTACAAGTTATCACAAATTTAGTAGCTTACATAACACAAATGTATTATCAGAAATAATAAATTCAGAGATCAGAAGTCTAAAATGAGTCTTAGACCACTAAAATCAAGTTATTGGCAAGGCTGATTGCTTCTGGAGGCTACATGGGAGAATCAATTCCTTACCTCTTCCAGTTGCTAGAAGCATCAGACATTCCTTGGCTCCTGACCACATCACACAAATCTTCTCTCTCCTCCCTCCCGTGTATAAGTCCCTTGTGATTACATTGGGCTCACCTAGATAATACAGCTTCCCTACCTCCTTAATTTATTTGGACCTGCTAGGCCTCTTTAGCATATAAGCTAACACAAACCCAGGTTTCAGAAATTAGGAAGTAGATACCTCTGAGGAGCCATTATTCAGTCTGCTCCTATCACCCCCGAAAATAACCTGAAATAAATCTGTTTCCAACGTGCTGAATAGCTATGAAGAAGCATAAGAAATACTATTCCAGGTTAAATCAAGGAATAACATTCAGGAATCCAGGGTTCCCTAACCTAACTGGGCCTTCACATGTTTATGATAGGCTACAAACATGACCTAAATACCACTGTCGATTTCAGTTTGCCCCTAACAATATTGTACAAGCTGTTGGATGAAGAAAAGCACTGAAGTAATACTTAACTGGAAAACAATCAGACAAAGGCAGCTGTCATGAGAAGTGGATATTTAAAAATAAATTAATAAGGAATGCAAGGGGAAAAGTCTCCTTTGACCATATTTTGATGTAAAGTGGAATTATGTTCCAATCTTTCAAGGACATAAAAATATTTTTTGCTAATGTATAACCTAGGAATTATTTGGGTCCGTACAAAAGAAACCCGATAAAGTCTTAAGTGAGAGTCTTATTTTCCTTACTTAAAAACAATCTGGAAGTGGAAAGGTTACTGCTAGCTTGAAAGCTCATTCTTTCTCTCTCTTTCTTTCTCTCTCTCTCTCTCTCTGCTCTGCGACACAATTTGATTGTTACTAGATGGCTGTACTATCCTCAGGCATCAGATCCTTATTTCAGATATCAGGCAGGAAGAAAGGAACAAGAACATATATATTATTTGTTTGCCACACTTGTCACTTATTATCAGGAAAGTAAATTTTTTTCCTGAGGCCGTACTCACAACATGTGTGCTTACATTGCATTTGCAAGACTTGGCCACATGGCTACACCAAGATATCATAGAGCCTAGGAATGATCTGGGCATACTATTTTCCAAAAATCAAAAGATTAGATTTTGACCCTGCGACTATCAATATCTGTTAGAATTTGTTTTCTTATATTGCAGTTTTGCATACTATTCATAATTAAGGGTATGATTCTCATGAAGAAAGTTTAGTGGGCAGCATTTTTAAATCACCTGCAGCACACCAACATGGCACATGTATACATATGTAACAAACCTGCACGTTGTGCACATGTACCCTAGAACCTAAAGTATAATAAAAAATTAAATAAATAAAATAAAATCACCTGCAAAACTTAATCAAAATACACATGACCCCCAGCTTCTCCATTATGACAATGATATTATAAGGTATGTTATAGGCATAAGGCATATACATAGATATTTTGAAGAGGAATCCCTTACTTCCTCTTTCCCATGCCTCAGGATTTGAGAACCATTAGACTAATCATGTAATTAATAATAAACTATCATGTTCAGTACAATAAAAGTATGTGTCTGTAATCTGTATATAATGACTATGCATGAGAAAACTAAGGGCAGATGTTTCTTACTCTATTTTTATATTTTTTATTTCAGTGAAAGCTAAACATAAGAAGCATCTAAACAATAAGACCCAGAAAATGTAGAGAACATATTCAAAACATGTATCCTACATTGTTCAATATGAGATAACACTTTAAACTAAGAAAAATTCTGCCAAACCTTAGTAATTTGCAGGAAATATTATCTTAAAATAATTTACACATCATTACTGAGAAAGGAGCTAGTCTAGAGAAACTTATTAATCATTACTTTTATTTTTTTCATATTTAATGATGGGAAAAATACAGTCCATTTTATTGTATGCTATATTGTAAAACATAATTTAAAATTCTTATTCAAAGGAAAAACATTTCTTGCAAAATGTAAGATAGTGTTGTCTATCTGTTCTTCATAGCCACAATATTTTTCCTGGAATAAAAATAATTAATTGACATAGCAGGAACTACCTTAATTTCTTCCTAAAATTGACTTAGTAATTTTGTTTAATATAGAAATAAATGAGTTAATGAGTAAATTTATTATACTTGTCATGTAAAATATTGTGGTGGATGAAAAAGCAAGTGTTTCTTTTTAATAAATGAAGCAATTGAAAGTTTTGTTATTTTTTCATGATAACCTCCAGAGCAGATGAGTAGATAGAACTCTTGCAAGTCAGCGCTATACCTATTCAATCATAGTCTATGGGCTGACTGAGAAAGGGAAGAGTAAGCAGAAAGAAATGGAAAACTTCAAGGTTCAGTTGAACAAAAATAAAAATAAATTGGAATAATTAGCATTCACATGCAGAGAAGATTGTTTGTGTGTTTCCGTAACTTTTTGCAAGGCAATTTTATATTTGAGCAACCTTGCTTTTCATGAATGAAAGATAATCTTTAAGACTACTCATTTTTATGCCAAAAGAAATTTAATGTCTTATTTTCTAGAATTCCTATTTATGAAGAGATCATGAATTGGAATGGAAACATTACCTCATATTGGAAGGAACATCATAGACTTTTACAAATTTAGAGTTAAGGAGTTCATTTTGTTTTATTTGTATACTCTGGTTTCACATTTGTTCTGAGGGAATTGTCTTCACAACACCCTCAAAAGAGAGAAGTTTCAGTTTGTTTTTACACACATGTACGTAGGTCCTAGAACATGGCATCGTCACCAAGCCACAGTCAGTTTTGACCAGAGCTAGTCAATGAACACACACACACAAACACACACACACAAATACACACACACACATGCAAACAGCCTAAGAAGTGGTCTAGACAAAGTTGCCTAAACATGGTGATGAATAACTTTAATCTCATGATGTTACTTGTTTAGTCAAACTAATGGTGGAGTACTAGGTTTACCAGCAGTTTTAAACTTCTGTGGAAACAGCTATTATTCTTCAGAAGCCAGTCAATCAGTTGAGTTATGATTATGACATGCTGAAACTATCACTTCGTTATAAAGCCATTATAGAGTCTGTGAGGCTTTACCCTTAAGTAAAGCTTCTTGCTCTTGGTTATTTCTATATATCTCCAGGTTGTTAACCTGAATTTCTAGAAATAAATTGAGTGAAGGGTATGCAGTATTACACAAATATATGTAATTGTAGAAAGCCCCCATTATGTAATGACTTTCCAGAGTTTGAAGGTAGTTTAGGTATAGACATCCAAAGTCAAAACCCTGTGCATAGAGTTTAAAGTAGTGGGAAATTTGTCACCATACTTTTGAGAATGCCTGTGTACTAGTAAATATTTCTAGTCCGCAGACATAAATCAGCTTGATAACAGTGTCCAACAAATGTCTATAAGTACATTAATAAAGGACATCATGTGCAAGCTGAGAATTATTTTCATACAGTCTATGTAATTATACTTTTTGAAAGAAGAAAAAATGAAAATGATTGTTTCTGCAATATAATATAGTGATGCTGAGCCTCCTAGCAGTACTCACACAGTTGGGAACCTCTGGCTTTGGTGTTTATTAACAATGACACTGGTTTACACGACACTTTTTTGTACAAGCAGGAGGCTGTTTGGGATTTTAAAATGTGAATTTTAGTTCCATTGTATTTTCACTGAATTATTAGCTAGGGAATTACTTAATATTACTAGAGTTATTCACTTAGAAACTGATTATAGATTCTTTTTGGTGTGTTAATGAAGTATGAGTTTTCTTGCATCTGCAGGGCAACTTAAATCCCGTTCCGAGAATTCTTTTTTAAGGTAAATTGCATATTTTACTGTTACTTTGGTAGAAAACATTCTAATATAATGTTATTTACACTTAAAATAGGGGAGTATTACAATTACTTAAATTATTCTCATACTTTAGAAATATTATTAAATATTTTGTGACTAATTTAATTTAAGTTGCAATAAAATGGGTTGAAAATATGTATTTTTCAGAAGTAGGTGTAGGGAGGGGTGATTATGCTTAATATAACATTTGGGTATTAGATACAATAAAACTTGGTCATAGTCTCTAGTTTGCATCTCAATATAGCTCAAAAGAAGGACTCAGAGCAGATTTTTAAATAATCTATTTAAATGCCATTCTGTTAATCTTTGCCTTGCTATGCTCTGTTTTCATGCTACAAATATATAATATTGTTCTCCTATTTCTGATTCCCTTTGCTCTTTATATAATCATTTGATTGTATTGATGACTAGAATTATGATCATGGTTGTTATAATTATACCTGGCACATTTACTGTGTACCAGACAATATTCTAAACACCTTACATACATGATTTAATCTTATATTCAAATCAACCCAATGCAATCGGCAGGTTAATTGGATTGGCTCTGGAGTCAGATGCACCATACTCTATCTTCTACTCTACCGAAAATGAGCAATGTGAGCTTATTTTGTATTTCTCTATGTTAGTTATCTCATCAATAAAATAAAGATGATAATAATATGGACTTTTAAGACTATTATGAGAATTAAATAAGTTCTTGGCACAGGATAAGCCGTTAATAAATTATAGTTGCTGTGATTAATGTAACTGTCCCCATTTTACAGTTGAGAAAACTGAGGTTTAAAGAAATTAATCAATTTGCCAATATAATAGAGCTGTTAATTGGTTTATGCAGGGTTTAGATCCAGATTTTATTTCTGATATCAAACCACAATTTTAAATAATATGGTCCTATATCTGAAATCCAGTTTTTTCAAAAATTTTCAATATTTTAACTTTTTAACCATGTAGAAATCTAAACTATGTTTTAAAAGTTGATTTTTTTTATGGATATAATTGAAGATGGGGCATGATGTCTCATGCTAGGTAAAGTAAATATTTACCAATATTGCACATAAACAGAGTAAGAATGGAGGTTCCTTCTATTTTGAGAGTTATCCCTTTGCTAGCATATGTGCATAGTAAAATACTTGTTGGGAAGAGGACATGGTCCTCTGAACAGATGCATGTGCTTCTATGTATAAATTGAAGAACGAAAGTGAATTAGCAATTGTGAATTTGGGGATGGGGGAAGCATGACAACCGATATTTATGGGGAAAGAAGTAGTAATTACTGTCAGAGTACTGTGACTATAAATTCATTGTTATATTAATTAGCAAATGATCCTAGAAGTCATTATTATCTCTATTATAGAGATAAAAGTGATACTAATGCATATTGGGTAACTAGCTGGCAACATCATAGTAATGACATAAAATATTAACAGCAAAAAAAAGAAAGAAAAGAGAAATAACATTTTTAGTTGAAGTTAGGAATATGTGCATCTGTTGCAAGCAATCTTGAAGGTCATCTAGAATGGCATTCTAATATCTGGTGACAGTTTTAAATAAACATCTCACAGATGCAATGTTCAACAGTATTGGCTGATAATATTACTGGCACCAAACCAGCATTGAGCTCCATTTTTCCAATATCTCTTGCTGACCCAGGTCTTTGATTGGGTATGCACTTCACTGATCTTCATGAATAATCCTTACACAATTGCCACATTTTGATTAGTTTTTAAGCAAAATTGTTACATTCGGCCAACTTTATCTATTTGCTAAAAACGAAACAAGAACTACTGAGTTAGAATCAGTTAAAAATGATCTTGGTGGGACCAGGTGCAGTGGCTCACACCTGTAACCCCAGCACTTTGGGAGGTGGAGGCTAGTGAATCATTTGCGATCAGGAGTTCGAGACCAGCCTGACCAACATGTTAAAACCCCTTCTCTACTCGGGAGGCTGGGGTACGGAGAATCACTTAAACCCTGGAGATGGAGGTTGCCGTCAGCTGAGATTGTGCCATGGGATTCCAGCCTGGCAACAGAGCAAAACTCGAAAAAAAAATGATCTTGATCAAAATTACTAGATAACATAAGCCAGGTAGGCACATTTGTGCTGAGTAAACCCTACATATGAAGCACAGTAACATTATTACAATAAATTTAGAGCTGCGGGACATTGTCTCCAACTCCTTGTTGGAGAAGTCATTCAGCAGAAAAGTAGGGGTCCCTACTTTTAGTAGAAACCCCTGAAAGCCAGTTCAATTTGCTGTGATTGAAAGATGAAATATAGCAAGCACAGAACTGAAGATAAAATTGTTTCTGCTGTTAAAAACATTCCTTCAATTTTTGGAGATAATAACCATCTCATCCTGAGGACAATGACTATTGCTAAAATGAATTAGAATGTGAGATGAAGAGAGAGTTTCAGATTAAACAGAAGGAGACTCAAGGTGTGAAAATCACCCAGTATTATTGTCTCTAAAATAGAGGTAACGATATACTTGTCATTGGATTTTCTGGAAGATTAACTGAGATTATGCATAAGATAGTCCCTAAGTACATAACACAAACTAAAATGTTATTTTGTTCTCTCTCAGCATTCCTCTGCACAAAGTAAAAGCCCTCATTTACGCATTAACTCTATCAAGTCTCCCTCAAGAAATACATAAATAATAATAATAAGCAGAAACATAATTTTTAAAGATTATTATCTCTTGTGATCTGTAGGTTAACAATATATCTTTGCATAGCCAGGATTCTTTACAGTAACTATGTGCATGCTTTGGGATCAAGAGACTCCAAATTAAAATGTAAATCTCCTTTTCAGTAAAATTTGCAATTTCTGCAACAATAAGCAAGCTAATGGCATGCCGACTTTATTCAATATGGTTCAATTTATTGTGTTGCCCACAGTTAGTGTTTACCTTGAGGCCACTGGAATCCATTCCTACAAATGGAATGCCAGAGCTGAAACGTAAAAATGTGGAAAGGCAGAAAATGGGGAGACTTATTTTAATCTCTTTCTCTTCATTTGAAGTCAGCTTTTAGTGACTGGATAAAGACTTCAGAGATAGCCCACTGTCTAAGAAACTTAGAACCCTCACTGAGACCATAGATTGAAGTAGAGATGATTTGTATCATCGATTAGATAATAAAAATAGAAAGTCATCAATCTTGATACTATAAAATTGTACATATAGTAGAATGTTTGGGAGATGGTGGGTAACATTTAATAATTTAAGCAGTTTTCAGTATTTGTTTTTGTTTTCAATGTGGCTTGAATTATTTTATTCTGTGCAGGTTATATTCTCTTGTTTAATTGAAAGTCTCATACATTTCAAAACTATTTTTAAATAAAGTACATTTTATTTTTTTATTTCTAGTATTCACATGTTTCAGCAAAACCATGGGAATTGATTGTGTTTCATTACACTATCAAAGGTTTTATATATTGTATTTATTATAAAACAATATTTTCTATGTAATTTACACATATTAAATAGTTACATTAATTAAATGTTTATTCTGCTGAATATGAGAAATACAAAGATGATTGAGTCATTATGTTCTCTACCTTGTAGGAATTAATCTAGCATGTCATTGGTTAATAGAAATATAACGTCCCCATTCTCCACAGAAAAAGAAAGAAATATAATGTAACTACATAGGTAATTTAAAATCTTCTAGTAGTAACATTAAGAAAGAAAAATAAAATTGTTCAATTAACTTTCACTATATGTTATATGTAAAATATTATATCAACATGTAATCAGTGTAAAAACTGATGAACTATTTTACATTATTGTTTAGATACATAGCTTTAGAAATTTTGCATGAGTTTTTTATAATTACAGTGCATCACTGACTACTCATATTTCAAGTTTTCAAAGGTCACATATGGGTAGTGGATATTATATTGGACAGTGAAGATCTAATGTGTCAATAAAGATATATGTAAATGATACAAAATATACTTATTTTGTAAGTTAGTTTTCAAAGTGCTCCTGACATATTGTGGGGAAGATTTAAAACATGTTGATAATAGACAGATCCCTTCAGTGGAATAAACATGTATGTATTATAAATGGCCAAAACTGTTTTCTTATATAGTCATGAAAGAGAGATGGTTAGTTGAAATGGGATCAGCTTGTAGTTATACAGATTTGCTTACACAGAAGCAGATGCAGAAATGCTGAGTCAGAAAATTGGGATAAACTTAAGAGTTAAGAAAATCTTTGCCTTTCAGAAACGTTGCCTTGAAAGAGTAAAACAGGAACATTCATAGTTGATCACAAAAACAGAAAAATATTTGTTTGATAAAATTTTATTTGAAGCAGACAGCAGTGGCCTCATGTAAGTATTTGCAAAGTTTTTAATCTACTAATAAAACCAACACTTCACAGTTATGGCCCTACTTTCTGTAAAAGCACAAAAACCATGGAATAGAAATTTCTAAAATGTATTTAATAGAGTAACCTTTAATCTAAATGGAAAGTCATGCTACACAGGGTGATATGTTAATGTATTTCCTACAACCGTACGTATTAAATTATTAACTTCCAGCACGTTCTCCTTTAAATTACAATTTTGAAGTTCGTTGTAATTCTTCTTTAATAGATCTATGCCTTTTGATTTTCACATGGATACTAATATCACTGTTACTTTACTTTGCTCATCAAATTTCTCTTTTAAAATAGTGAATAATTTATTATTAAAGTTGATTTTCATTTTTTAAAATTCATTTCTTCTAAAGGGGTTATTTTTCCAAAAACTAATAGGTGTTAGGATTAAAATATAAGAACTATCGAGAGTTTTTCAGAAATAGGATGAACCGTGAGACAGAAACATTAGAGGCCAGGAAATTGATGAGTTCTGGCCAGCAGTCAGTTAACATCCAGTAGGTCTGTCAGCAGTTATGTCATCTATTGGACTTGAATTTAGGACAAATTTATTTCATTGTAGTAAAGGAAATCTGAAAGTGTAAGGGCAAGACCTGACCTGTAGAATCTGATATAATTTATAATTAATAAAGCAAGAACTGAGGCCTAGGAAGGTGGCACAGGTAAAGAAAGTTACTCCCAACCAGCCTGCAACAATTATTGTACAAGATACAAACACGCATATCTTGTTTAATTCACAAACATAAGTACACACACACATATACAAGCATGTGTAGTATATTACTGTGCCCATTTTACCATTTGATAAAGTAAGTTCCTATAAGGAAAATTTAAATATTGTGTGGTAGACCTACAAGTACAGAAACTGTTCCACTGAAAAAATGTATTGTATATGATATTTTAGGCACTGTATTATATGCTAATTATTCTTGGGATAGTAATGCATATTCACTACCTTTAAGGAACACAAGGCCCGAAGGGGAAAACAGACTAGAAAGTATAACAACATATGAAGCTTAAAAGACGGTAAGTTTTCTGAGAACTTCAGGTTAGCAGATAACCAAATCTTGATTGTTGGAATAGTCAGAAAGTATTCTAGTAGGAAGTGACTTGAACCTAGATTCTCTTGTGACTACTTACTGATACTTCTAAAAATACATGGTGTATCATTAATATCATTATTCATAACAATACAGAAAGCCAGTCACCATTTCTGCAAAGAGGAGCCTGAAAGAATAATATCTGACTCAGTTACAAAATTCAAATACTGTATTGCCATTATTTCAGGACCTTCTGTTTCAGAGAAGCTTTGATCTTAAGGACAAGACTGGGAAAATCTAACACAAGATTCAAGTATTTTCAGCCATGAAGTGAGGAAATAACATGCCTGGAATTTAATTAGAGTTTGACACAGATTCTTGCAATAATATGTCATCTTTTTTTCTCAAAAAGATATTTTCGTGTTTGCATTTTAAATGAGGATAACTGAAGATAATGCAAAGAAGTAAATTTCTAGTGCTAAGATTGAATATTAATCAATCAGTGAAGACAATAATTTTGACAATGAAAACTATTGTCACAAAATGTACTTTTTAGGTATATATGCCTTCATAGAATGGAGAGAGACCTAAAAATTACGATTTGTGGGCCAGGTGCGGTGGCTCATGCCTGTAATGCCAGCACTTTGAGAGGCCAAGGCGGGCGGATCACAACGTCAGGAGATCGAAACCATCCTGGCTAACACGGTGAAACCCCGTCTCTACTAAAAATACAAAAATAAAATAAAATAAAATCAGCCGGGCGTGGTGGCGGGCGCCTGTAGTCCCAGCTCCTCGGGAGGCTGAAGCAGGAGAATGGCGTGAACCCGGGAGGCAGAGCTTGCAGTGAGCTGAGATGGCGCCACTGCACTCCAGCCTGGGTGACAGAGCGAGACTCCGTCTCAAAAAAAAAAAAAAAAAGAAAGTACGTTTTGTGTGTATGTGTACATATGTACATACATACATGTGTACATGTGTACATATATACACATATATACATACACATATAGACATAACCATATATACGTATATACACACTTTTTAAGTATATATACATATATATATACACACACCCAATGTACACTTTTTGTTGACACAGTATAGGAAATAATATTAGTACTCACACCAATATTTGCATTCTGTTTTTTCTGAAAACAAGGGAGAACTGCACTTCCTACTCCCTTTATCTTCAGCATAGATGTGTGACTTTATTTGACCAAAGAAATGTGAAAATAAATGTGTCATAAAACATGTAAAAGCTTGAGCGTGATTCTCTATTATCTATTCCACTACTACTTCCAAATGAGGAATCTCATGATTCATGATTTGTTTGTGAAAACAAAATATAGTAAATCTTCTTGAACCTGAATCCTTAAGTGAGGAAATGTAAATCAACCCTAATCCACCCATTTTGCAAATTTAGTAAGAACAAGATATGAATCTGTAGTTTTAAGCCTCCCAAGTTTTGGATTAGATAGATTGTGTAGCACAAACTTACTTATTATGGCTGATTCACAGGGTTTTCTTCTCTCTTTTTGGTTCCTTCCTTCCTGTTTTCTCATTTTCGTTATCACATCAAGATACCCATTACAAAAACTGAATAATAATGAGTTTCCAAAAATTGTGACTGAGTGGCATGATCACAAACCCTCCCTTGAATAGATAATAATTATTGTTGTAGGTTTAAAATACAATTTGGAGGAAAGTATCATTCTTTTCATATAAAATATGTCTATTTAGTTCCACAATTATTGTCTTGCCTGCTCTCCTCAGGTAGGCTACAATTTGTGATCGTATCATGTGTGTTCTTGCTAAACACAACATTTTAAGAAAGTTTTGACCTATTGGGGTTTATGATAAGTTGAGTTGTGTTTCTTCTCTACAAAAGATACATCAGAACCCTAACCCCTCATTATGTTAAGATGAGGTCATTAGGCTGGATTCTAATCCAATGTGACTGGTGTCCTTATAAATAGAGGAAATTTTGAACTAGACACATACAGAGGAAATACAATGTGAAAGCACAAGGAAAAATCCATATACAAGCCAAGAAACTCTTGAGACTACTAGAAACTAGAAGAGCGGCACAGAATAAATTCTTCCTCCTAGTCATGAAAACAAAAACAAAACTGAAAACCCTGATAACACCTGATGTAAGACTTCTAGCCTCCAAAATTTTGTGACAGTAATTTTCTGTCATTCAAGCCATCTAGTTTGTCATATTTTGATAAGGCAGCTCTAGGAAACTAATACAAGTTCAGAGTGAAAATTCTCATTCATCTGCTCTCCATAATTTTCAATCTATCTCTTAAGTTTGCAGTAGATTTTATCTTATGTTGGTATTTATTAAAAATTCTTTTCCTAACTTCAAAGTATATAATAAAAGAAGTTATAAAATATTGTCTTGGAATTCACTTTAAATCTTAGCAATCAATGTTATGTATAAATCATAATATAACTTAAGCAAAATCATTTTATCTAAAAAGACTTACTGTTTAAGAAATAATGCTATATCATGGAACTATAAAAACAAAACTTTAAACATAAACACTGAATATTGGTTATGAGTCAGCACAGAGTTTTCATGAGTTACATCACTGGATTACTTTACATAGGAAACATTTTTAAAAGCTTGAATAATACAAATAACTGATTTTCAATGATGCTGTATATCTTTTCTATGCCTGATTAGCTGCTTGCATTATTTATGGCACTGAGTTTGCGATGGAAACATAGGTTAAGAGTCATGAATCTTTATGCCTCACTTGACAAGCCGACTAATACATCACTGAGCCTCCCCATTCTTGTTAAACTTACCTGTAAACCAGTAGTGTCAGTCCTGAATTATTTTTGATATTGAATCTATTGATGAACTGCAAAGGTTAAAATTAAAGTGTGATTTATGCTGTAATCAGGAGCACCGTGTTAGAGCACTAAGTGATCTGTGCAAATTATAACCATAAATATACTTCAGATTCTGCATTATAGCTCTGCTAGGAAGCTCTGTGTTCTCGTTCTTTCTCCCTCAAGGCGATTCCTTAGGATAAGAGTGCTGATAAAAACAGTCTTTCAGATCCTTATGACTTTGTGAACAAAGCACCTGTTTTTTTTTCTTTTTCCTTTTTGCTTCTTGATTTTGAAACATGATCGTTAGAAATGTATTTCCCACTTTGTAGTTTCAATCAACTAGAATTTTAAGTCTTTCAAGAGATAAATTTGAACAACAGGATCTGTGCTTTATTACTTGTAGGCAAGTATAATGAACAAGAAAATACTCACAGGATTTCATGGTGGTTCAGAAGCGTGTGATATGTCTTCTAGTTAAGGGGATTCATGAGTCACTGAAAGCCTCACTTTCCCACATCTCTAGGTTCTATTTTAAGGCTAAAATATCAATTCTCTCCAGTTTATCTCATTTAAGCAGACAGGTTTCAATGATAGCAGGTTATCAAGAGACGTGTTGGCATAGATGAACTCAGATACGAAAAATAAGGATAAACCCACTGGGTTGGGATGACAGCAGAGGTTGTATATTAAGTTGAAATTTATATTGGATTATCTTAAATGTAAATGAGTAAATACCATCAAGCCTGAGGATGCTAGCAGCAGGACTCTCTAAAATCCCACTACTTCCTCCCTAATATTAGGTATGATTTAAGAACCCATGGGATTGTATTAATCACTTCATCATCGTATCTCACCAATGGATGAAAAAATTAGATTTTTGCTTCAATTTTCTCTCTTTGCTTTATGATCTTGTAGTAAAAATGAAACAAATAATGAACATCAATTCTCAATGATTAAATGCATAATTTATGCCTATTCATATATATTATTTGATCAAATATTTAGGTTTAAAAACAGTCATCTCTGGATTTATTCATTTTTTGCACATGTAAAAATACACATGTAAATGCCTTTTAATAGTTATGAAGATTATCTGAAAATGAATTGTTTAATTCACTTGGGAGACTTGGGATTTAAAGATATAGAACATTAAAAATTCTTTCACAGCAAGAAGAGTAATTGAGTAGTTTTAAAAAATATTTCAACTACATAAATGTACTAGTATATATATATTTTGACAGATATTAAGCTTTGTGCAATGTAAATAAACTATACAGAGAAATAAGTAATAAGCTATTTTACTGAAAAAATTATATAGCATTTCAATTACCAATGTTGTAATTTGTTGTCAAAGAAGAACTAAGAGGGAGACAATATCCTCAGAGTGTGACATTTTATGGGCATATAGAAATTTTTTTCCCTGTACCTTGAATGGGGCAATGTATCTGATTTTTTGTAATAAACAAATTTTCATCATCCAATAAATACAAAGGCTCAATTACTGACTATATAAAATTATAGTATTATTTATTCAAAATTTACATTTTAGGAGTAATAATATTGTTTGTTGTAGGTACTCAGGATAAAATAATACACAAAACAAGTAAAATCTCTGCCCTAATTGTGTTTATAGTCTATACCCCTCCCTTTTATTTTCCTTTGAAATTATGTAGAAGGAAAGAACAATCTAGACACTGCCAATTCTCATTGAGGCTGAATATGGTCCTTAGAAAGTTAATATTTAAATAAAACTATTAGGTAAAGTAAACCAAACCTATTCTATCAAATATCTGTGTTTATGAGCTTCAGAAAGAAGTAGACAAATAACTCAAGCATTGAACAAGTGATAGCACGATAGTAAAAATTTAACAGATTTCTGAGTGCTAATTTGTGTTGGTGTATCAGTCAGAATTCACTCAAGAAAACAAAGATACTATGAGTAAGAGGAAGGTAAGAGGGTTATTATTAAAATTATACCTTACACAGTTGTGGGAAGAGTTGTTTAAGAAAGTTTACCAGGATCAGAGTTACCAACAATTTGACGGAAGCACTGGTACAAGTAGACAGATAAGACTCTCAGGGAAATATGAGGCACCCATTATTACCTCTTGTCCCTGCAGTGAATTCACAAACCAGAGCTTGTTGAAAGGCTTATGGGAAGCTGTTATGTCTGTATATCTACTGCTTCTCATCTAAGGATCCCAGAATATTTTTGGACAACAGACTCAACAGTCAGAGAAAGAATCATTGGAAAGTCATGAAACAGAGTGATATTCCAGCTACCTTGTGATTCTGTCACCACATCTGACTGTGATAACATTCTAAGAATAATGGCTATTACTTCATTCTTCTGTAAGTTTTCCTTTGGCCAAATATAACTCAGAACCATACAGAAAAACAGATACTGGGAAACACAATTCTGGGATATATCTATGTTGATACAGACAAATGTGGCATAGTAGAAGAATAGAGTAGTATTGATTTTCCCATAATAGCATTTAAAGGAAAATAACAAACTAAATAGAATATACTACATGAAAATACCTCCAGTCGTTCCCTCTGTTTTATTTGAAAAATTCAATTGTATTTTTATTTGAAAATGGATTATTAGACTGAACATCTAAAGTACATTGAATATTCACATTAAAAAAGTCAAAGGCTAGTTTTATACTTAATCTTGTCATCAAGGTTTCATTGCAGAATAGATATTATATCTGAATAAATTTTATGTTATGAACACTTTGGAATTATCAATTTACCTGAGATTTTACCCCTGACTGCTCATCCAGAAAACCAAGCAAGCTTTCCTCAGTTTCATGCCAGAAATCCAAACCACACTTGTTTAAATATAAAGGGAGAATTTATTGAATTATAACATGAAAAATTCAAAGGGAAGCTTTCACATACAGACAGATCCAGGTAATTAACTATATCAAGATGTTGTTTTTCTTTATCAGTGTTCCAAATTTCTCTGTGTTGGCTTCATTATTAGTCAGATTTTATTCATATAGTAGAAAAAGAAATTGACCAAGAGCTGTTCCAAGATTTCATTCTAACGTGAACCAGAAAAGAATGTTTCTTTCTCCATTGCTAAGGCAAACTTCAAAGAGATGGTGCTCATTTGCTTAGCTTAGTAATATTCCATTCACCAAAATGATAATTGTAACTAAGAATTTGTGATGGTTAATTTCATGTGTCAACTTAGCTGATTTAAAACATATCCATTGTGGTTTCGATTTGCATTTCTCTAATGATTAGTGAGGTTGAACATTTTTTACATGCTTCTTGGCCACACATGTCTTCTTTTGGAAAGTGTCTGTCCATAAACTTTGTCCACGTTTTAATGGAGTTGCTTGTTTTTTGCTTATAAATTTAAGTTCCCTGTAGATTCTAGATATTAGGCCTTTGTCAGATGCACAGTTTTAAAATATCTTCTCTCATTCTGTGGGTTGTCTGTTTGCTCTTTTGATGGTTTCTTTTGCTCTGCAAGCTGTTAGTGTAATTAAATCTCGTTTGTCAATTTTTATTTTTGTTGCAATTGCAAAACCACAATGAGACATAACTTTACAGTGATCAGAATAACTATTATTAAAAAGTCAAAGACTAACAGATGCTGGTGAGGTTGCAGAGAAAATGGAATTCTTAGGCCCTGCTGGTGGGAGTGTAAATTCGTTCAGCCATGTGGAAAGCCAGGTGAATCCTCCTCAAAGAGGTTAAATCAGAATTACCATTAGAGCCAAAAATCCCATTATTGGGTATATATCCAAAGAAATAGAAATCATTTTACGATAAAGACATATGCAAGCGTATGTTCAGTGCAGCACTATTCACAACAGCAAAGGCATGGAACCAACCTAAATGCCAATCAACAGTAGATTGGATAAAGAGAATGTAGTATGTATACAGCATGGAATACTATGCAGCCATAGAAATAACAAGATCATGTCCTTTACAGGAACACGGATGGAGCTAGGTGGCCATTATCCTAAGCAAACTCATGCAGATGCAGAAAACTGAATACCACATGTTCTCACTTATAAGTAGGAGCTAAAAACGAGAGCACATGGACACTAACAACAAGAGAACAACAAGGGAAAAATAATACTTGAGGGAGGAGATTGGGAGAGGGAGAGCATGAGAAAAAAATGACTGTTGGGTACTATGCTTATTACCTTGATAATAAAATAATCTATACATTAAACCCCCATAAACTGCAGTTTACCTACATAGCAAACCTGCACATGTACCCCTAAGCCTAAAATAAACTTATCTGATAGCTAGAAAAACATCTTTTCTGAGTTTTTCTACGAGGGTAAAAGAGATTAGCAGTAGCCTGAATAAAGAAGATCCACTTCCACCAATGGGAGCAGGAATCATCCAACCCCTCAAGAGCCCGGATAGAACAAAACAATGGAAAAAGGTCAAATCCACTGTATCTTATTGAACTGGGATGTCTATTTCATTCAGCCAGTGGTCAGCATCCTCAGTCTTCAGGCTTTCAGACTCAGAATGAATTATACCACAGGCTTTTCTGGTCATGCAGCTTGCACACAGTACATTGTGGGGCTTCTTGGCTCCCATACATATGTCACCTAAATCTCAAACTAAGTCCTGTCTGTCTATCTGTCTGTCTATCTATCTATCTATCTATCTATCTATCTATCTATCTATCTATCTATCTATCATTTATCTATGTATCCATTCATCTATCTATCCATCCACCCTATTGGTTCTGTTTCTCTGGAGAACTCTAACACAGGATGAAACGCTAATTAGCCCAACTTAAATTATCTGCCCATATCTGCACAGGTGAGTAAGACTCGGGAAATCAGCATTTGTAATGGATTTCTGAAATGAAAAAAAGATAATGAGGGAATTCATTGTAGGATGGTATTATGGGTGGAATTTTGTCCTTGTAAAATTCATATTTGACATCTTAACCCCTTGTATTGCAGAATATGATCTATTTGGGAATAAAGTCATTGGAGATATAATTAATGTTAAGATGAGATCGTTAGGGTGGGCACTAATCCAGTGTGACTGGTGTCCTTATGAACAGGAAACATTTGGACACAGAAACATGCATACAGGGAGAATGCCACAGGAATATAAAGTCAAAGATTGGGATGATGCCTCTACAATGCCAGCTAAGGAATGTGGAAATTTGCCATCAAATCACCAGAAACTAAACAAAGGTTATGGAACACATGCACTTTTATAACCCTAAGAAAACACCAACACTGCTAAAATCTTTATCTTGGATTTCTATTTTCCAGGGCCGTGAGATGATAAATTTCTGTCACTTAGACCACCAAGTTTCTGGTAATTTATTATGGTGGCCCTAGAAAGTAATACAGAAGGCAAAATCAAGATTTGTCTATTACAGCTGCTGTTCTAGATAAGTTGTCCTGGACATATGCAGTTTTTGCTATAATATACCAGAAGTCTAATTAAACATCTTTCTAGGCTTTGCTATGTTTATTTTTTAACATTAAGATGTGAGATGTTGCAGGTTTCACTCTTACTATTTTCACTTATTGACCCCTATTGACAGCAGGCTTTGTGTTTAATTGATGGTGATGTTCCTAGAGTCTAATAGAGTTTTTTTGCATGACAAAATAGGTGTTTTAAGAACCACTATTGCAGAATTTACAGTAAGAATTAACTAAAAGTAACATTGGTGGAACATGATAGGCACTAGATGAATTAATATCATAGAAAGAAGCAAAGGACACAGAACTTTACTTGGAGGATTGAATTAGTTTTCTTTGCTGTTGTAAAAGTACTACAAATTCCATGCCTTTAAAATCACATCAATTAGTTTAAAATCGATGAGTTCATTTAGAAGTCCAATGTAGGTCTCTGTTGGCTAAGTTCTAATTGTCAATACAGCTGCCTTTCTTTCTGGAGGAATGAGATTCACTTCCATGCTTTTCCAGCTGCTAGAGGTCATATACATTCCTTGGTCCATGTACCCCTTCCTTCATCTTCAAAACCAGCAACATTGCATCTCTAATTATTCTTCCATAATCACTTCTCCCTCTGATTCTACTCTCTCTCTCTTCTACTTTTAATGACTGTTGTGATCATATTTAACTTACCTAGATAATCCAGGAAAATTTTCATATACTACCATTACTCAACCTACTACAAGAAGTTCATTGTCATTTCAATGGGAAGGGATGCAGGGTTGGAAGAAAGTAGAGATGAGTTTACTTCAGGTTTCCACTGGGCTGATACACAGTTTTTCTCCTCTTTACTGATATAATGAATGCTTAATTGAGATAGGTGCTTTTATAGCAGAGTCCTAATTTTTTTTCCCTTTTGGGAGTTAATAGTACAACAATGATCTATTATACCTTTGTTTTGTATCTTTATTAAAATGCAATGTTTTCTAAATTTTAAGACTATCTTAAATTTTAAAGTTATTCATTAATTCTCATACGTTAAATTTATTTTGAAAATATTTTGAATTCTGGTCACATTTTCTAAAGTGTTAAATTCTAAACCAGTACTACATTAATATAAAGCTTAATGGTAAATTATATTCAGTAATACATATTTTTAGTGTTTCAAATACATAAAAAAACAGAATATATGCCTAATTCAAAATAACACTATAGTATATAGAGTTAATTAGATGAGAGAAGGCAGAGAATAAACTATTGCTAACAGATATAGTAGGAAAGAAGAACAATCTTTTACTTATTTTTTCTGTAGCATTTTTAGTAATTCAGAAAAGCTGCAACCATAAAATATCCAATAGGCAGTAAGACACAGTGTTATAGTTCTTTTGCCCTCAGAGATGAAATTATAATGAGAAATCACACTTTTAGGACTTTGCAGAATCATGGTGACCTGAAGTGTAGGACTATATAATTCCTAAATCTTCTTGCTAAAACCTTTTTAAGAGTCTAATCCTCGAGAGGTGAGTAGTCAGGGTTTTCTATAAATAAATGCATTGCTATCAATGAACTCAAAACCAATCACAGACTCTAAGTGGTGAGAAGAGCTGAATTTTGTTCTAGAGTTATGATGAAGTTTATAAGCCATTGTTACAATTTTGTCTCTGCTTCATTCTTATTATGATATACATTAGATCTTGGTGTTAAAAGTTATTGTGTATACAGCAGAAAAAAATGTCTAATGTCTAGAAGACATTTTCAGCTCATTTCATACTGTGGATAGAGATTTTCTTTAAATTCCATAATCTGATTTCTGAACCAAAAAGAGATCAATATATTCAGGTTATAAATAGAAAATGACCACCTCAACCTTTTACTTACTCTCTGATCTAAAGCTTCAGAAAACATTTTGTAAATCATGTCCCTTCCACACTTTTTCACACTTTATAATATCAACCTTTTATAACTCAACAGAGTATCTTTACTGGTATTTATAGCCCCTTAATAATTAGGACATCGGGATAGATTGGTTTACCTTTATAAGACTTTCTGGGGCTTTTTAGGGTCATGTGGAAATATTACATTTTTTAAGGCAGAAGCTGAATAACTGCCATGGCAATGAGAGAGATGAAGATAATTCTGTTCTCTGAACTATGCCTCAGAGTCTCTGTATAGATTTAGGACATAACATTTTCATGGGTGATGGGGACAGAGGTCATGGAGAAGGGGAATTATGATTCAATTTAGTCTCCACTGGTCCCCATTGGTATAAAACTTCAACCAAACAATTTAATTACAATAACTGGATTTTTCTGGTTTTTACTGAATTCAAGTTGGCTAGTATAGCTTTGACACATTAATAGCTGCAATCCAAAGATGTTCAAAGATTACCAGACATTTAAGTTTTCTGGACGGATCTGAGGAGGAAAGAAGACTTTACTATGTATTGAGGACCTGGAAATACATATTATGATTCACATATACTAATATTTTCTTGCATCTGGAAGAAAAGAAAACTGACATATTTTAGTATTTTACAATCTCCTCACTTCTGTTTATTTTTAAAAAGTAAAATAGCAGTTTCTTAAATAAGAACTTAACTTTGTCAAAGAGGAGTCTCGAAATGTTTTTTACAATAAAAAATATAAACAGGGAAGAAACACACACTATGTTATAAAACGTCACTAAATATTGTGAGATGTTACGTTTAATTCCAAAACATCTAATGCTGGTTTTGATGTCCCTTTCTGATTAAAATGACTTGCCTAAGGGACTTGTTTTATTGTTAGTGAACGTATGCTTTTTTCACAATTTTCTTTACAAAACACTATCTATTAGGTACCTATTATGTTCCAGGCATTATGTTCACCATTTGAGGAATAAAGACAAAAAGACAAGGTTGTATTATTTAGAAGCTCCACATGTAATGAAGGAGGAATGTGTATGCAGAGCGCTTCGATGTACTTGGATGAGTATTCCAAACAAGTGAACACAGTGAATAAAAAATAAAAAGTAACTTATTTTGCTTGAGGCCCAGAGAGATAAAGTGGGGGGTTGGGCCTGGGAAAAATTTTCAGTTGTAACTTGTTGGAGCATAGAAAGGGGAAGAAAATACCAGGGAAAAAGAAGAGTGTGTTTATCTGAGTCCAATCAGGACAGGAGACCACATTAATCTGAACAAGAGACATATGCAAAACTGTCAACTATTAAGTGTGACAAAAAGATGAAAAAGATAATCCAAAATTATAATGAAATAGCAAATGCAGAAAGCATCTATTGCCTCTAGGGCTGAGAGAGAGTGAGCAAAGAAGAAACAAATTGAAAAAGCACACTTTTCAACTTTTCTTAGTTCATTTTCATTTGTTGTCTTCTATCTAGCAGGTTGAACCAGAAAATAAAGACCCTACAAGAGGAACAGAAGCTTCTTTAATGATTAAACTTACCAAACTTGAAGATCTTGAAACAAAAGACTGTACTATCTAAAGATTTTTAAAGTACCCAAGTAGAATAATTAGCAAATCATTACTGAAAGATAACTCACTGACATTTTCTGACATTTAATTAGGTTTAAGATCTGAAATAATGGGATGTGCTATATTGACAATGAAAAAATAGATTTCAAAAGGTTGCATGCTTCAGTGTAATTTATTTTAGTGTCTGAAAAATTGGTTTTATCAAAAAATAGTTTGTCTTTTAAAAATGGCCCGTGCTAGCAATTAAAATGAAAATAAAATCCACTCGGTTTACTTACATGTGAAACATATTGAGCAGATCTGCATTAGAAATTGAAAGACTTTCAAATCTGCCTTAAATGTGTTGCACTCTTGATACCATTTTCTGTACTGGCTCATTGGAAAATATCTTACATAGTTGGGATTGTGGTTAATTAAAACAGGAAAAAAGAAAAATCAACTGCGCTTCCGTCATTGTCTTGAGTTTCCAAACAGTTTCTGACTCATTTCATTGGCAGAGCTGCTGCAGCATAGCACTGCAAGTTTCCATGGCCACATGCAGAATAGTTTTCAAAGATCGCCCAAGCCAGAGGAAACCAGGGCAGCTTATTATAGCTCATATGTTGAATGGTTAAAAAGCCATATCAAAGCAAAACATATTTCTATTAAAGACCTGCTTTTTTTTTTCCTGCCTTAAGGATTTTTACATTTCATTATCATTATTTTTAATGGACACATAATTATATATAATTTATGAGGTACAGTATAATATTTTGATACATGTATACACTATAATAATGAAATCAAGGTGATTAGCATATTCATCACCTCAAACGTTTATAATTTCTTTTGTTGGGAACACTCAAAATCCTCTCTTCTAGATATTTGAAAATATACAATAAAGTGTTACTTATTGTCACCCTACAGTGCTGTAGAACACTAGGATCTATTCCTTCTATCATTTTATATTCATTTACCAACCTTTTCCTATCCTCTCTCAAATACACTTCCCAGCCTGGAATAC
This sequence comes from Gorilla gorilla gorilla, assembly GCF_029281585.2. Taxonomy (NCBI): domain Eukaryota; kingdom Metazoa; phylum Chordata; class Mammalia; order Primates; family Hominidae; genus Gorilla; species Gorilla gorilla. Next base: position 177,389,037 of record NC_086017.1, read on the forward strand.
TATTTTACCATGAAAAATAATGAAATCCTATCATCAGCAACATGGATGAGCCTGGAGGACATAATCTTAAATACAATAAGCCAGGCACAGAGGAATAAACACCGCACATTCTCACTCAAAGATAGAAATCAAAAAAGTTGATCTTATAGAAGCAGACCCATTTTTGAAAATTTTAAATTTTAAATTGTTTCTTTTGACTTAATTTACAGTGGCTCCTATATAAAATGAAGATGTTAGGGGAAGAAGGTGATAATGGCTTGTTATATTTCAGTGAATTCTTCAGTTTTCTAGTGCATTGCCTTTTCAAGGTTTCTGGGTAATGTATTCTTGGTATAGTTAGCATTAATAGAAAAAAGGAATAAATAAAGTTTACCACCATGATAAGTAATATCTGAAAGTAAACTGGAGTCTGGTTGAAGGGAAACAAGATTGAAATTTGAGAAGCAGAGATATTTTGAAAGTAAAATATAGTTAACTGAGAATTTCTGCTCAAGTGATCAATGCAAAAAAAATCTGGTAAACACAAGAATCAGTGTGGAAATACCTGGAAACCATTGTGCAGAGGCCTCAAGACACACACCACTGATAAGACATTACACAAGGTTTATTGAGTCATCTAGTAGAGTACACATAACTTCCTCCCCCACCCCAATTTGTATTATTCCACTGTTTAGGTCAGGCATATATGATCAGCCTTTGTCATAGCCTATGTAAAATGTCAAGTAGAGAATGTCTCTGTCCCTGTATCACTCAATAATGGCATCAGAGGGAAGACAACATCCATAAAACTACAAAGTGGGAAACGCTCTGGTCAGAGAAGTAGGCATATTACGAAGGGGAACATCTGAGTTTAGTGTCTTGTGTCAGCCTGTTCTTTTGTTAACCTAACAGAGACCTGCTATGCTGGCTATCTTCTGAGCTACTAAAGTAGGGAGAAAAATGAGTTTCTGAACTGTCAATGATTTTCTTTATAAATGCTACTGTACTCTTCGTTCATTCCCTTGCCATGTGTATATTACATCACTGATTATTTTCATCATTGTTAATTTCTGTCTTAGATTAGTTTATCTCAGAATCAGCATCAGGTTTCTCTATCTCACTCATATATATATATATACACACACACATATACATATACATACATATATATGAATATATATATATTCCTCAAATTTCATTTTACCATGTGTAGAGTTTCCATATGTGTGTGCAATGCTCAGTGGTAGGCCCTGCCTCCTGTTGTATAATTTTCTTACTTTCTTCTTTTCCATAGAGAAGTATTAATTCCTATCTTTTGAGAAGCTAGAAAGACTCTGCTGTGGTTTTAATTTTTCTTGAAATCAAATGGTGGTGACAGGTAACTTGATTTTACAAAATCGTTCTGTCTCCAAGATCTTCTCAGTAGCATTAAAAGAAATAGCACTTAGAAATTTGTATGCCCAATCCTTCACATGTATTTGTAATTACATATTTTTGAATTATCCTTGAAGAAAATGTTACCCTGTTCTCAGCATTCTTATCTAATTCCTTAAATCAACATCTTTTTCAATTTCACATCAGTTAGGAGCCCAGTGTCACCCTGATGTAGCACTACTATTCATTGTCTATTTAGTGCATTTCATAACGTAGGCACGTGCAAAGTCACGGGCATGTGATTACAGGCTAGGATATCTCTGTTTCAAACTTTACTACAGCTCTTATAAGCTTATGTGAATTGACAGTAAGTTAGTTAACAACTGTGAACCTCAGTTTTCTTACCAAACTGTGTTTCAGTTTTTCAGTTTTCCTGTTTCTTAAATTGAAATAATTAGTTATTTTGAGGAGCACATTAAATACTTCATGGAGATTTTTAAAATTTATTTATTTATTTTTATTTTTTTATTTTGAGATGGAGTCTGGATCTGTTACCCAGGCTGGAGTGCAGTGGTGTGATCTCGGCTCACTGCAACCTCTGCCTCCCAGGTTCAAGTGATTCTCCTGCCTCAGCTTCCAGAGTATCTGGGATTACAGGCTCCCGCCACCACACCCAATTTTTGTATTTTTAGTAGAGACGGGGTTTCGCCATGTTGGCCAGGCTGATCTCAAACTCCTGTCCTCCAGTGATCCACCCACCTTGGTCTCCCAAAGTGCTGGAATTACAGGTGTGAGCCACCACACCCAGCCCACAGTAGGTTTTGTTGATAGTCTGCCCCTATTTCCTTGTGCCACCCCTCGGTTCGTCTAAAGCTGCAGCAGACATTTTCTGTACATGTATCACTCTATGTCTGTGCCTGATGGTTTTTCCTTGCCTAATGTCACAGGAGAATGCTCAGCTTATGGGGAAGGTATTCTGGAAAATAAAAGTGTTTGATTGGATAGATAGTTCACATTTTCTGTTTGGGTGTAAATATTAAAGCATGGTTTATATAGTTCCCTAGAGAATTTCCAATAAAGTGAATCCTAATTTCTCATATCAGTAGCATGCTTGTTAATGCACCCCTTATTATATTTTCCTCTTTCCTTGCCTTAATTGCCCACTGTTTTAGTTATATTACCTATTTTTACTTAACTCTGTGTCTTAGGGTCTGCTTTGGTCAGAATCCAAACTAAAACATACTTCGTGAAAAGTGCATACGCTAGGGCCTGGCCCTGGCATTCTTCACCACGGTCAGTTTCCCAACTTACTTAGCTCTCCTTTGACATTATCAGTATTTATCTGCTCTGTGTTCTATCTCTGGACCTCTAGAAGTGACTGTCTACTAATGCTCCTTCCCAAAAAAATTACGCTAAGTTGCTGTTTTCTTAATATTTTTACATCTTTTCTCTGGGATATTTTTGCTTAAATGGATAATCATGAAATGAAAAGCCATAGGCCAAAAAAAATGAATCCCTATGATATTTTAGATACTTTGTGGCTAGTCAGTTGGGAAAATAGTCTTAAATACGAATTCTTTCAAAATGTCTCTAAATAATCACAGGTAGGTAATGAACTATCCTAATTAACTTTATCTACATCAGTATGTCTTAAAATAAATGAGTCATTAATAGCATAATGACATGGTGCCAACAATTCCAAATAAGTTTTATGTGATTCTCACATTGTATTTTGTATTTTCTTAAAGCATTTTGCACTAAAATGAAAGAGAATGAATTTTTGAATTTGCTTTACTCTTAGTGATACATGCTACTCTTAGCATGTAAAATACTTATGTATTTTACATGGTGCAACTTCACTTTCATAATTGGAATAAATCAAACTTCATGGTAATGAAAATATATCTTGAACTTGACATAATCCTCCAAGCATCATTTCAATTTATTATGGATGCTTAAGACAAATGTAATTATCATTATTTTTATGTAAAAAATTATCAAAAAGGTTTGAGATTTCTCTTTCCTTTTGCATGGATTGGCAATTATAAGTAGTTAATTATAAGAAATATTTGGATAGATTTCCTTCAAAAAACTGTATGAAAATAAATAAAATGACATTTAAAAATATTATTACAGTCTTATAGTGCATAGTTCTTTAGATCCATTAGTCTGTAAGCATCAGCAGTTAGCACTCCTGATACTTTGGACTAGATAATTATTTGTTGTGGGAGGTTGTGCTGTGCATTGTAAGATGTTTGGCAGCATCCTTAGTCTCTACCTACTGGATGCCAGTAGCACCTCCTCACCAGTGATGACAGTCAAAAATATCTCCAAACATTTGCAAAATATTCCTTGAGGGATAAAATTATTTTGGATTGACAGCCATTGATGTATGTGTATATATATGTATGCATGTATGTATGTATGAACATATAAGTGTATATATATTCATCTGTGGTGATAAGCATAGGTCCCTGAACATGTTTACTACATGCTTAAGGAGGAAGGGAAGAAAAGATTTACTAAAATTTACTATGATGCATGTTTCTGTTTTTACATTTAAATATTCAAATTCAATAATTGACAAGCATGTAATCCAGGCAATCTCTCAACAAAATAAAAATAGGCAGCAATGACTATATACACAGCCAGAGGTACTTGATCATGAACATTTTTTACTTAAGATTTACAGCTATTTGTTGCCCTGACATCAATCTTTTATTGTATCCCAGTCTAGTTGATCAAATGAAGGTCCTGCCCATCCTGGGCCTGGAATCTGCATCATCTATCAGAACCCTGAATGCTCGAGGCTATCTTTTGTTTCCTAAATCTCACATCTTTTAGGGAAACAATTATTTCTCTATCTTTGGCTAGTTCCCTCACACTCTGCTGCCATGGCCAGCCATCAAAATATAAATTCCAATGCAACTTTCTGTTTCTAGTTGCCTATTTTAGTTAAAAATAATTCATTACATGATGTTATCAACTCATGGTAATTAAGTTACATGATGAAGATCGGTGAAGGCAATTTTTTTTTTCAAAACCATTTAAATGGCTTAACAATACTGTTAGTATCAATCTAAACAGTAGGTATATGAAGCAAATAGCAGAAACTGAATTCCTTTAGTGACTCAAAAATTCCATATTTATTCCCCAATACAGTCATGGGAAGTCAAGTATCCTCTCTCTGGGAATGATGCATCTGGTAGAGAATGCAATAAAAAGGATTTGTTGAAGACTTCAGCTTGTCAGCTACTGCACTCCCAACTTGTCATTGTTCAAGTAGAAAGTTAAAGACAAGTCTCAAGATATCACTTCATCAAGATAGATGAACACCACAATAATGAGAAGTATGAGAAGATGTTTAAAGCTACTTATGGAGTGTCTCCTCTGTTCCTATTACTAGAAGCAGGGCTCATTGGAAACAGGATTTTTGTTTGCTTTTACAATCACTGTTTTATAAATTTCTTTTACCTACTTATTAGATGTGTAGACCTACTGCCTTTGTATTATTTTTTTAGTTACATAAAGTTTAATCATAATCATCCTAGCAAAATAAGTTAGGGGAGGTGGAAGCTGCTGTCCAGTACAAGAGTTTTGGTTCTGCTCATTTAGCACAGTACATGATATCATTAACTAGAGATACTCATCTTCTGTTAGATCCCAAGAGAAGGTAATCCAAAACAAATGTAGGAAATCTCTACCCATGCCATAGCTCCAATCCCAACTTTTGTCTTTTTCCATTAAATCAACTGAAGTATACAGTAGTAACAATTTAGAACAAAAAGAATATTGCTTTCAATCTTAGAGGGCTCTCTTTAACTTTGCAGACAAAGACACTACCTAAATGAAATCTGAAATAAAACGCATAGCGCCACACGCATTTTCCATAGAAAAAATAAGGAATGAAAGTTAGAACTTGGTGCTAACAGCATATCTGTTTGGCTACAACATGGATTAAATTTGTTTCTGTGGTACTATTTTGAAACCAACCACCTCATATCTCATTGTTTCATATTTTATTATGGTAAATTAGCTTTATTAACTATTTTCTAAGTTTGAAATAACTGGCAGAATACACAAACACTTAGAATACAATCTTCTTGAAACTTGACAGCACATAGCTCCTTTTTCTCTCTTTCTGTATCTTTCATTATATATTTATATTTTATAATGATAAATGTGTATATGCAAGCAGCATGTAATACTAAATCAGATAAAAAATATTGGCATCAGATTAGATATTCTATAGTGTTGAAACTATATAAAAATATATTTTATGGCAGGTAGTTACAATATTATTAATACACTTTGGTGATAAAAAGGAAAAAAAAGCTTTGCACAATATCATCTAAGCAACTGGTACCACATTGTTAAAAATGTGCTCAGAACACTTAATAAGAGTATATGCATTATATGAAATGTGAAATACTGTGATAAGCCCATGCTATATGTGATGGATAATTTTATGTGTCAACCTGACTGGGCCAAAGTTTTTAGCCAAAATATTTGGTGAAATAGCATTTCTAGATATGTTTGTGAGAGTGATTTTGGATGAGATTAACATTTGAATCAGTAGATTAAGCAAAGCAGATTGACCTCCCCAGTGTAGGTGGATCTCATCCAATCATTGGAAGACCTGAATAGAATAAAAGGCTGAGTAAGAAAGAATTATTTTTCCCTGCCTGACCATCTTCAATCTTGGATATTGATCTTCTTTTGTCTTCAGTCTCAAACTTGGACTAGAAACTTACACCATTACCGCCCATGGTTCACAGGCCTTTGGACTTGGACTGGAAATATATCATATACTCTCCTGGGTCTGCAGCTTGTCCACTGCAGATCATGGAACTTCTCTGTCTCCACAATCACATAAGCCAGTTCCTTCTAGGAAATCATGTATGCATAATTTACACACACACACACACACACACACCTCATTAGATATAACACATATATTTTCATATGAATATGTAAGTGTTTATTTAAATATAATACTGTATATAATAGTATAATTGTGTCTGTTTCTGGAGAACCCAGAATAATACACTATTTAACTTAAATTTTATATTACTTTTTGGACACTTTCTAAAAAATAAATTTAAAAGTATTTCATATTTTTACTAGCAGTTTTACTGATTTGCAGTTTATCATTCTATGTAAAATTCAATGTTAACTCAATTATTTTTTAGTCATTATCTAGAGATCAGTTTCAAAAAGCCTCTCTTCTCCTCTATTAAATAAAAGCAATGCTAATGATATTCTGCCAGCTTCAAATTGACTGATTTATCACATCATTACACAGCCATCCTGCATCTGCACTTTGTTTGTGGAATGCTATAGCTTGACAATAACAAATCACTGTGCCCTCTGTTGTTGAGAATGTTAGAAGAAAGGCAACTCACACATGCAAAACCAAATGGTGCTGGAATGTTTAGATGCATTTGACTTCTGCATTAGCTATTCATCAGCCACACTTGTAATCATTTAGAATATTTTCATCTCGAAGATTTCAAATTCTGTCTCCTCACTCGTTCCTCCTGTGTCTACTCTGCTTTGATTCTGTGACAGTGAAACTGGAGAGCTCCCTTATCTCCCTAGCAGGATGTAATATAGGGGTGTGGCTCACTCCTTTGGTCACCCCACTGCCCTGAGGCTCAAACCTCTAGGGGGAGCATGCAGAGGGGCAGGTGCAGAGGCCCTGCAGAGTGCTTTTGGGCTCCAGCTCCACAGCAGCATCTACAAGTGGGTTTCTATGACTCCTGAAGCCCAAGAGGGCATGTGTTACAGTGTGTTCTTTCAGCTTTGCTGTCTACAGACGGCTTGTGTTAATTAGCTCAGTAGATCTTCTGCCTTATCACAAGGGAAGGGGGACCAGTGTGACAGCCTGAGTTCTTGCCCAGTGTACTGGAAGAATCGGATCACACTTGGATTTGAAGGATGAGTACAAGGTTTTGTTGAGTGGTGGAGGTTGCTGTCAGCTAGATGGAGATGGATGGGGAGCTGGAAGCAGGAGATGGAGTGGGAAGGTGGTCTTCCCCTGGAATCCAGAGGCCCACTGGTTGGACTCTTCTCCGCCCCTGGCTGAACTCCCTTCTGTGTGTCCAGACATCTTTCTCTTCTCTCTTTCTCTGTCATGCCACCCTGCCCCTCTGTTCCTCTGGATGTTCAGCTGCTTGTGTCTGTGCCCACTAAGGTCTTGGGTTAATATGGACACAGGATAGGGGATGTAGCAGGAAAAAGGTAATTCTTTGGGCCTGCGAACAGAAATTCCTGACCTCACGTGGAGCCAGGGGTCTTCAGGCTTGAGGGTGGGGCTTTTGCCAGGGAACCACCATCTTCTACCCAGAATTTCCCTGTCTTCTGTCCATACCAATAGGCAGGCCTCAGAAATCAGTTCACCCACACAAAATACCTTGTTCTGATTGGTAGTGACCAGTGACTTTATATAAACAGATTTTTATATTCACAGCCTATAAGTCGATCCTGTTGATTTATTCAAAATGCTGATGGTCAGAATAGCTAGAACTCCTAAAAAAGTTAGGAAACTGGCAAACTCCTCATTTTCTGATGCAAATTGTGGGTTTGTAGCAAAAATTAAACAAAAAATCAAATAATTGTCTTTTGTAAGTTCAGAGAAATACTTCTTTTGCTTCTGTTTAATTTCCAGTTGCTGATATATACAAAATTCCCAGGGAAAATAAATATCAAAGTGTGATATTTTCTTTAAATGATTGCAGTTATAGAAAGTATATGATTGCTTTTGGTTTCAGACAGTCCTAGAAAATATTCTAAGTATTCCATTAACTGAATCAAACTTGGATTTGGTAAGACTTTGTAAATGATACAATATTACCTCTATTTTTAACAATTAAATAAAAGAATACTCTAAAAATGTATATTGAGAAAAATCACCAAAGCACTCCATTATTTTATTATGGTAAATTAGCTTCATTAATTCGAAAATAGAGTTTAATATAGGTAGCATCCTTTTCTAAATGATTTGTTCAATCTACTTGGAATAATTTTGAATTGATTGTCAGAAACCAGTTGGGAACTGTTGAGCTGATGTTTTAAAAATTACACTTTTAAGAATTCACCAGTGCTAACTATTGTTACTTAAAACATCAGTTTCAGGGTATTACTCTAATTACTAGGTATAGAATATTATGATAAAATCACTTTTCTTTTTAATAATTTTTCTTATTATCTTCTAGGCATCTCCCTTAGTATTTCAACATTGCCTGAAAATATGCACAGTAATTTATAAAACTGTTGTTATGGAACAAAAGTAGCTGATGTAAATTATTCATAGAGTGTCCTCAAGTATAAAATATCAAGTAGTTCTCAACCACATTTGTTAAAATGTATCATAGTTTCTATTTCTGTCACTTATTTGCTTTTGTTAAAAAGTAATCCTAATGAAATACAAGTTTCTATAGCAACTTTAGTAATACATACACAGACACACACGTATACACAGATACATACACATAATTAAACAACAGATTTAGATTTATTGACAGATGATATATATGGTTGTGGACTGAAAGACAAAACATATATGCTTCAGTGTTCAATAACTTTGAAATTTGTCCCATTCAGCTCATATAATCACAACACTCATTATCTAATGTAATGGAGACCATTATTAAAGTGGAGACATTGCTGTTGCTTTTCATGAGTCTGTGGTGTGGTTCTACAGGACCAGGACCTTAAAGATAGCCACAATGGGAGAAAATGGTGATGATTAAAGAAATAAGGCTGTGCTTAAGGCCAAAATCTGTCATCAAATTGAGTATAATTTTGGAGACTTCAGTTTTCCATGGGACACATTCTTAAAGAAACAGATCAAACTGGATGAAGGCTGGGTACCTTTGGAGATGAGATAATTCAACAGGTTGAACCACCTAACAACAGTCTTCAATGTAATTGTAGAAGCATTGAGCAAATCCAAGGCAGAACTCATGGAAATCAGTGAAGATAAAACTGAAATCAGAAGGTGTTACAGTAATCCCTTCAGTGAAGTGACTGATGAGTATAAAAGTGATGTAAAAAAACAGATCTGTTTGAAAAAGCAGTATTGAAAAAAATTATAGAAGACCAACAAGAATCCCTAAACAAATGGAGTTCAAAAGGTCGCAGATTTAAAGGAAAAGGAAATCCTAATAAAGCTGCACAGCCTGGATCTGCTAAAAGAAAATTACACTTTCTGAGCAAGTAAAGGAAATTTGCTAGCGACAATGAAAATGGTGCAACTGGACCTATGAAAAGAGTAAGGGAAGAAACAGACAAAGAAACAGAAAAGAGAAAATGGTGATGGAGACCAGTAGTTTAGTAAACCAAATAATTTTTCTGTTTTAAATAGGTTTTAAATAACTTTTCTTTTGGAGGCCTTTTAAAAAGAAAACCAAATCAGGTCCACTTCAATGTCCACCTGTGAGAAAGGAAAATATTTTTTGGCATTTAACTTGTCTTTTTTTCTGTTATCTGAATTAGGAATATTATTTGAATATATAGTTCTGTTTGTGTTATTTCAGATGATTCAAATATCAAAAGGAAGATTCTTCCTAAATTGTCTTCATAATATGAGAATGTACAAACTAATAAAATATAAACTACATGAAACCAATGAAGTATATACTATAGGAAAAGAGCAAAAAAAAACCTAATTGGTTGTTAAGAAACTACATAAATTAAATTTTGCAAACACTAACAAAATTGATATTATCTTGATTGAAAAATAAGACTTGTGAAAGCAAATTCTAATGCAACCTTAAAATGCCTGACTGCTGGCCTGTCTCCAAGAATGTAGACTCTTCTCAATGTTCCTTGAAATAGCTCTGTGTGTTGATAATGCTACATGATGTTAATCTGAAATATGTTACAATCTCCATAATGACAGTTAGACTCACAACACAAGCAGATCAGAGAAATTATTCCAACAAAAATAGTCTCATATATTTTTAATTTTCTTTCTTTAAATCTTACCCCATACTATTTAAATTTATCTTGTTCATTCTCTTCTGTCCCATTCTCCATAAAAATACATGAATGTATTCATTCTTCACTCTTGAACAAGAATTTGACTGCATACTCTCCAAGCTGACATCATGCCTCTTCCACATCATGCCTCTCCCTCCATGATAGAAGGCCTTATAAGATTGGGTTATTTGTTTTATTTGTTATTCTATTTATATTCATCAATTATCTCAAGCAGAATAAGTGTAGTCAAAAATCTCAATCACACTGTTAGTTTTTTAATTTTTCTAAATCTTAAGGATATGGGAAATAGAACATTTGCCTAATATAGGACTATTAATTAAAGAATGGTGATGTAAATTGGTTGTCAGTAACATGTATGCATGTTACTTGAAACAGAATCCTTCTGATCTCCATCAACACTTTATTTAATTTTATAAGCTAAGATACTGAGATAATAAAAATGAGGACGAGGAAGAAAAAGCCAGCACCATGTAACAAAAGAACAAATCTCCTAACACAGTTCGAAGAATTTTGAGGACACAGGCATGTATCTTCATTGGGCTTCATCATTTATGTTTGGTATAAACTGTGATAAACAAGATATAAAAATATGTGTCAGAGGTGTTAATACTTCATTATACATTCCTAAATATGTTTTGCTTGACATATATGTTCTTTTAATTTGTATTAAAAATTGGCCCTCTTGAGATATTTGTTTCTTAATTAATCAAGACAAACATCACATTTCCCTTCCTAGCTATTTCTATGTATGAAAAATAAATGTCATGCTTCACCAAAATGAAGTACTTCCCAAAGTGCATTTAGCTCTACTAATTCTACACTATGTCAATAGATGCACGTGAAAAACTGTAAAATTAATGCCTAAGGTTGATTTAAACAAAGTTAAGTTTTCTTTCATTCTGGACTTTTAAGAAAGTAAGTTTTATATGGTAAGATGCATCTTGAATTTAAGTAGGAAGGCATTATGTACGGCTTCTCCAACATTATTTGTCCAAAAAACCCCTCCCATTTGAAGTTTTCTTACTTTACTTTGAAATATATTTCTTTACTTCTTTTTGTTCTTTAATGTCTCTTTTGAGCTTTTGTATGAGAATATGAAGTGTTGTATAATGAATGATTAATTTATTTAACATACTTTTTATTTTGTACATACTACTGGTCCTGCATATTGCAAGTGTCTAGAAATACAGACATGAATGAAAGTGTTCCTGCTCCTGAGAGCTTATATTCCAGTAGAGGAGAAAAGCAGGTAAATAAACAATTATACACAGTGGTATGTGTTGCACTACAGCTTTAAAGTGGGGCTCCCAGAACACCTGGGAAAGTGTTTCACCAGACAGGTATGTGCTGGTCAACGAAGGCTTCTCTGAGAGGTAACGTGAAGATGAACGTAAAATGATAGGTAAGGATTACCTATGGGATGTTAAGGAGGTGATGGCAAAGGGGATAAAACAATTCCCAGGCCAAAAGAGTAGCAATGACTGAGCCCAGAAGTGAGCTTGTCTGCCCTAGAGAGAGAGTAAATCTCATATGCAGTAGCTCAGAAAAGCAGGAAATTATTGGTTCACAAGGCGAAGATATTGAGATGAGAGATACAAGCCAGGACCTGATCTCCAAGAGCCCAGAGCACAAAACTAGACCTGTAGAATTCATCAGAGGGCTGTTAAGAACCAGTGAAGGTGCTTAAATGGAGGATAACAAGATGATATGTACATTTTAGGAAAGTCTTTCTAGAAGTCTGTTTAGAAAACGGATCGTAAGATCATGGCTGAAAAAAAGTGAGGTAGGTTTGATATGGCAGGGATTCAAGTAAGAGATAAGGGGACCTCCCAATGAAGTCAGAGAGAGTCTTTATACTAGTTACATATATGCTGTTAAATGTATAACATAGCTAGGATATAAAAATTTGTAGGTAAATTATGTGTTATTTTTCACATATAGGAATAATTTTTAATACCCATTTATAAAAGAAAGTGTTTTACTCTTTTGGAATGTTTTTATGTCATTCGCTTAATTTTAGTTTTGAAAATCTTATGCATAAAAATGAAAGGAAGCATGCAAAATAGAAATGCAATGCAATATGTAATATTATACAATGTCATGATTTTATAATTGGAATATGCAATTGAAATATTGCCTTACCCTAATCAAAATTAACACTTTAAAAGCATATTCTTCCCATGGCAGGCTTTTAAATACTTCCTTTTATAGTAATACTATTAAGTATTCCCTTTCAAAGTAAATTGGAATATTTTTAAGTTTATAATAGATTACATTTTACAAATTTGCTGCTTTGCTTTTTCCATTTTACACTCTAAAATACAAAATGGGCTTCTAAAAGCTTTTTTAAAAAGTAGAATTTAATTACATGGAAATTACACCCCCCACACACATATATACTGTCAATGGAATTCTACTGAATAATTTATTCAACTGACACTCTATTGATATATAGTTTATTTCAAATGTTTGCTTTTAAGGACAATGGTGCAAAATACTGCATTGTCCCACAAGCATTTGCGTACATATAAGATTATATCTATAGGAAGTATATGGATGGCTAAATCAAATAATATATTTTTTTACATTTTAATTTTGATAGATATTACTAAAATGCCCTTCAATTACACCTATTTATTCTACCATCTACACAAGCTGAGAATGCCTGCCCCCAACAACCTCAGCAATATGTAGTATTACCAAATATTTTCATCTTTTTAATATGACAGGTGAAAAATATTGTTTTGACATTAATTGTTGGATTATGGAAGAGGTTGAACAAGTTTTTAAGGACCATCATAATCATCACTACTTCATAATGCCCAGGCTGAGAAGATAACATAGAGCTAAAATGCAGCCTACATTTTCCCATGCTATGCATTGTGATGGGAGCTTTAGCTACTGGCAAAGGGAGGCTTTGTTCTAATTCATAGCAAGGTATCACAATAGCTAGTGTGGGCGCTAATTTGCTTAGGTGTTATTTGACTGATATATATGAAATTGTTCAAATCTATTTTATTGATCTGCTTTTCTAAATGTTAAGCATATTTATCTTTTGTCATGTGAGCTGAAAATAAATTTCATAATTTTTGTTTGCTTGTTTTATTTAAAATTATGGTACTACTTCCATCATATAAAACTTTTAAATTTTTATGTGTAAAAATTTGTCACCTTTTCCTTTTTGGCTACTGCTACTGTTATGCTTATAAAAATATTCCCTTCTTTAATATTAGGAAATATTTACCCATATTTCTGTTTCTATTTTCACAGTTATATTTGTATGCTAAAAATTTGATCCGTCTGGAATACATTTTGATGTAGGAGTAAGCTAGAAACGAGCTTTATTTTATTTCCAAATAACTAGTCATTTTCTCCCTCATTTAAATGCCATTTTAACATTATCTCTAATATATACTGAAATCTATTTCTGGATTTTTTTTGTTCTTGTTATTTGTCCAAGTATAGTAAATTGTTTTGTAATTCTACATTTATAATAGGATTTAAAGTATAGGAGAATGAATTCTATGTTTTTTTCAGAATTGATTGTCTGATCTTAAATGTTTACTGTTATAGAGAACTTTTGTGTTAAATTAAAAAAAATCTAGCTGTCATTTTAACTGGTCTAATATTACTTTGGAGATTAAAAAATGATTTCCTTGTGAATGGAAATACTGAAAAACTAGAAGGCAGAGGAGATTATTTTGTGTAAATACATCGTAAAAAACTGGAGCCAAGAATTCCAAAATATGGATTCAGCTTACAGAAGAGTTTGAGCAAAGTGAGATAATGCTTTAGTTCTATGACTTAACAGCAATGCATTGCAGGAGCTTTGCTCTTTTATGAATCCTGGTCTTGTTTAATAGCCAGTTTCAGTTCGCCTAAATGCACTTATCCTTAAAGGTCCTGCACGATCTCCCTGATGCTGTTTAACAAGTGTAGTGTGCTGGTGACATTTGACTGGGCTATTGAAGTCAGACTTCCTTTTATCCCAATGGGTTGATCTATCTGTAGCAGATTTATTTTACAAAGCCATATCCTACAGACATGTCACTAAGTATATATGTCATCGTCATACTCTGATATTTTGATGCCTAGATTTTATCTCACCCTGCAGATTATCTGAAATCCTATCCCCAATATTTTCCTGGCAATGTCAACTATCTGCTGCTAAGCTCATCCTTAAAAATTAGAAATTTAACATATTCTAGATGCTGAACAAGATAAAAAAAATGCAAGACATAACCCTCATAAGCAATTAAAAAATTATACTAAGGCACTTTTTATTTTCACGAGATCACCAACTTCTGGCACCTCTATTATACCCATGCTACAACTCAGCTATAGCTACTGAAACAATTTATATCACTGATATTAAATCGTACTCCTTGTATTAGGAATATGATTAACAAGTAAGTTAAAAACTAAGAAACAGAAATGTATCTGGGCTGGGTGTGATGGCCTATGCCTGTAATTCCAGTAGTTTGAGAGGCTGAGGTGTGTGGATCACATCACTTGAGGTCAGGAGTTCGAGACCAGCCTGACCAACATGGTGAAACCCCGTCTCTACTAAAAATACAAAAGTAGCCGAGCGTGGTGGCACATGCCTGTAATTCCAGCTACTCAGGAGGCTGAGGCAAAAGAATTGCTTGAACCCGAGAGGCAGAGGCTGCAGTGAGCCAAGATTGTGCCATTGCACCTCCAGTCTGGGCAGTAGAGTGAGACTCCCTCTCAAAAAAAAAAAAAAAGTTTCTGAAGTTGAAGATTTAATTACGCTAAATGGAAACAGTTTGAAAAGGAAAGTTATTACCAGAACTTCCTGGTCATCTTTCCTTCCCTCCCTCCTCTAATCAACTCTCCTCAATCTGTTTCCATATACCTTTCCTACTTGCTACTAATTCCCAAGACACTTTCACTGTGCTCTGTGGAACTCACAGTCATGACTTATATCTTCAACCTCATCTTTAGACATTTTATTTACCTTCTTGTATATTGATTGCTCAAAACCAAACTATTTCTTGCATACAACAAAACAACAACCTGTAAAACTGTTTTCACCCATATTTCTTTCCAGTTTCTGCACTACTTCTCTTGTCCCCTTTACAGCAAAAGTCCTTAGAAAAGTTGCCTATGGAATTTTGATTTCAAATATATTTCTTTTCATTTTATCTTAAATCCATATTCCATGGGATTTTTCATGGAAAACCCTCAGCATTTCATGGAAAGTTCTCTTATATGTGTCAATATTTGACCTGTTTTTACCATTTGACATTGTTGATTCTCTTCATCTTGCTATTCTTATTTTGTCCAACTCTACTGGCAAATATTTTTAAGTTAAAGTCCTTTTTTGTTGGTTCCTCCTCATTTTCTTAATTTAAAATGTTTGGCATGTTCAAAGTTTTGTGTTCGGAATGGTCATACATTCATTTACCTGTTTGTTTCTTGATTTTTCTGTACTCCTTCTCTTAGTGATCTTATCTGGTCTCTGGTTTTACTCTGTACAATCATGGCTTTCAGATTTGTATTTCTGGCCTGAATCTCTCTTCTCAAATCCAGGTTCATATATCCAACTACCTATTATATTACTATTTTATTTCTTTTCTTAAATTTTCAACTTTGATTTTAAATATAGAAGGTATGTGTGCAGATTTGTTGCATGGGAATATTATGTGACTCTGAACTTTGAAGTATGAATCCCTTCACCCAGGTAGTTAGCATAGTACCCAACAGGTAGTTTTTAAACCCACTCCCCCATCTCTAGTAGTCCACAGAATCTGTTGATTCCAGATTTAAGTCCATGTGTGCTCAGTGTTTAGCTCCCACTTGTAAGTGAGAACATGCAATATTTGGCTTTTGTTTCTTCATTAATTTGCTTAGGATTTTTACCTCCAGCTCCATCCAAGTTTCTGCAAAGAACATGATTTCATTCTTTTGTATGGCTGCATAGTATTGCATGATGCATATGTACCATATTTTCTTTATCCAATATTGATGGGCACCTGGGTTGTCTCCATATCTTTGCTATTGTGAATAGTGCAGCAATATGCCTATGAGTGCATATGTCTTTTTGGTAGAATAATTAATTTTATTTTGGGTATATACCCAGTAATGAGACTGCTATGTCCAACAGTAGCTCCATTTTACGTTACTTGACAAATATCTAGGCTGCTTTCTGCAGTGGCTGGACTAATTTACATCCCCATCAACAGTGTATAAGCAATTCCTTTTCTCCACTGGCTTGACAGCATCTGTTGTTTTTTGACTTTTTAATAAAAGCCATTCTAACTGGTGTGAGATAATATCTCATTGTAACATGTCTTCATTTCTCTGATATTTAGTGATACTGAGCATTTTTTCATATGTTTATTGGCCACTTGTATCTCTTATTTTGTGAAGTGCCTTTTCATGTCCTTTGCCCATTTTTAATGGGGTTATTTGGATTCTGCTTGTTGATTTGCCTAAGTTCTCTATAGATTCTGGATATTAGGCCATTTTCAGATGCATAGTTTGCCAATACCTTCTCCTATTCTATAGGTTGTCTGTTTGCTCTGTTGATGGTTTCTTTTGCTGTGCAGATGCTCTTTAGTTTATTTAAGTCCCCCTTGTCTATTTTTATTTTTGTTGCAGTTGCTTTTGGGGACTTAGCCAAAAATTATTTGACAAGGCCCATGTCAAGAACAGTACTTCCTAGGCTGCCTTCTGGGATTTTTTATAGTTTGAAGTCTTACATTTAATCCTTAACCCATTTTGAGTTAATTGTTGTAGGTGGTGAAAGGTAGGAGTCTACCTTCAATATCTTGAACATAGCTAGTCAGTTATCCCATCACCATTTATTGAATATGAAGTCCTTACCCCATTACTTATTTTTGTCAGCCTTGTCGAAAATCAGATGGTTTTTGGTATGAGGCTTTATTCCTGACTTTTCTGTTCTGTTCTGTTGGTCTGTATGCCTTTTCTTGTATTATATACTACTATTTTCTAGTCTTAAAATAAGTTTCAAAGTTACATGTCCCAAACAGAATTCTGAATGTGCACCCTGCTATCCTGGTCTTCTTGCCATCTTTCCTGTCTCAGTAAGCTCCAAGCCTGTTCTTATATTTACTTAAACTTAAGTCACTGCTATAACTTTTGATTCTTCTCATTCCTTCATGTATTAGTCCATTTTCACATTGCTATAAAGAGCTACCTGAGACTAGGTAATTTATGAAGAAAAGAGAGTTAATTGATGCACAGTCATGCATTGCTGTGGAGGACCCAGGAAACTTAGAATCATGGCAGAAGAGGAAGCAAGCACCTTCTTCACAAGGTGGCAGGAGAGAGAACATCAGGGGAAGTGTCACACTTCAAAACCATCAGCTGTCATGAGAATTCACTCACTATCATGAAAACAGCATGGGGGAAACCGCCTCCATGATCCAATCACTTTCCACCAGGTTCCTCCTCCAATACATAGGGATTACAATTCAAGATGAGATTGAGTGGGGACAGACAGAGCAAAATCATATCATTTCATCCCTGACCGCTCCCAAATCTCATGTCCTTTTCACATTTCAAAACCAATCATGCCTTCCCCAAACTCCCCAAAGTCCTAACTCATTCCATCAATAACCCAAAAGTCCAAGTCCAAAGTCTTATCTGAGACAAGGCAAGTCCCTTCCGATGAGCCTGTAAAATCAAAAACAAGTTAGTTACTTTCAAGAAAAAATGGAGGTACAAGCATTGGGTAAATGTTTCCATTCCAAATGGGAGAAATTTGGTATATCTCAGATTGTAGAAAAAACTCTCTATGGGAAGTTCTCTATGGTAAACAATCGATAATATTTAATAAATAAATAGAAAGTCATTTACCTTTTGGAATAATTCAAAGAGAGTTATGTTTTAAAATGTATTGATTTTGGAATATTTCCTTTGTAAAATTTCAAAATTTGTATTTAAGTAAAAATCAGTATAACACTGGTAAGGATACACTGTAGAGTGCAAATGTGAAATTGAGTTTTCTATATTTCATCTAACTTTGTTAGAGCAAATGGAGTCATTTATTTTGTAACAGCATAATTCTGATTTAATGACAGCTTATCTATTATTTCTGATGTGATGCAATAATTCATAGAACAAATTTATCAGATGTTGTGGCTGCTGAAGGTATTACATCAAAGATCAGAGACGTGGTTGAGGCTTGCAGAGAGCTACATCTAGTGAGTTGTAATAAAGATCATTGTCTATTTCAAATTGCCTCCAGTGTCACATATACAAAATATTTTTCAAAAGACCAAGGAAAGGCAAATGTATGCAAGGTGTAATTGATCAAAACTAAAATATGCATTTGATCTAAGTTGAACCAAATATTACTGATCTAAACCTCTTAGCAGAACTGTGAAGCCGGGTCATAGGAAACAACACAAACTTTGTGATTTTTCTTATAAGAATTTCATATGTATATTAATAAAGTAATAAAAGGAAATTCATAATGGGTAAAGAAAATCAAATGTATACAATAAAGATATAAAATATTAGTATCAGTCTTTTAATGGTAAAGAATGCCATGATTCTTAATTTCTGCATTTTACTGATTTGGTGACTGGCAAGTAGTTATCATCTAGCTAAAGGCTAATTTAATCATTTGGATCTGAATGTCCTCACGGTGATAACTATTTCAACATTGGCACATTTTTAGTTCTCTGCTCATAATTAATCTTATGCTGACCAGTTTTATATAATGTAAATCTATCTCTTGCTTCTAGTAATTGCATATCTAATTTACTGTGAAAAGAAGCCAATACTGCATCTGCTAAAGTAACTAAAAAGCAAAACTGTAAACATCATCAGCTAATGATTTTTATCACTTAGCTTTACTTTTTTTAACTTTTGGAACTTTGCAAATATAGTCACTTTTAGCCAAAACTTTGAATTACATCTTTAGTTTGGATGAGTAATTATGCTTTGGCATGAAAGAATATTTTATTTTATATACCAAGAGTTTCTTGTTGGTAGTTATGTAAAGAAAGCAATCCAATAACCACCACTGATAGAACACATTATACTTAAATAAAGCTGATTTTTTTTTTAGCTGAAGCCCAAGGGACAAATATGGAACAGTAGAAAATATTTTGAACAGTAGTGAAGTTGTAAAATATGCTTGAAGAAATGCTTACTGCATGATAGTTGTTTTTTCATTTAGTTGTAAAACACCCGCTTCATAGAAAGTTACATTGAATATAATGCTGACTTCTGGTCATGTCAGCATAAGATGCAATATGTTTGTTCAGTGAAATTAAGGGATCACTGACAAACCACAGGGACTCATGGACAGGTAAAACCCAGTTCATTAAAAAAAAAATACTTTAGCTTTGCATAACACTTTTAACTTTTCAGACAATTTTCATATCAACTCTTTTATTTGTCTTTCTTAACTCTGGTGGATCATCAAGTATTAGAATTAAAAACAAACTCAGTTTCCTAAAAACTTGTCTCCCCACAAATTCTCAGTCATGTAATATATGTTAAATTATGCTAATGACTAGGACTCTTTGGCATTAGTATCACCGCTCTCAAATTTGGGGCAAAATCAGGATCCATTTACTTCATAGCTATTGTGAAATGCGAAACTATGTTTTGTATTTATTTTCTGTACAATTTACAATTAAATATAATTTAAAAATTTTTAAATTTTTTCTTTTTTTTTTTCCTCTGGCTATAACATCTCCTTCCTAATTTACATCCTTTGTTGATTTTTCAGTGTGACTACTTGATTTCCAGATCTTCCTATCACTCTAAGTTTGTTTTTTACTAAAGCATAACTGTTAATAAAAGATGGTTTCTCACCATATAGAAAAGCACATTTATTTGTTAAGGGTATTCTATCACTATATTTTCCTGCTAGAATACTTAGTCAAATTCCCAAGGTCCATGAGTAGTATCAATGACACTGACATCAAATATTTGTGTTCTTTCTTGGCTTAATACTCATGATTTCCTAAACTCAGAGCATCAATTTTCTTATCTTTTTATGAAAACATAATTTTCCCATTGTTTCTTGATGAGAATACATGGTAGTGATTTTTGAAACCTAGGCAATCAAAAAGATACTTCTTTTACCTGCATGCTTTACCCGATTTATATGATATATCATGGACTTAGAACTGCAATAAATATTTTCCAGTGGCTAAGCAATAGTTCTCCCTAGTTTTCCCAACTATTGCTTAAATTTGAGTTAATATCTCTGCTTAAGCACATTCTCGTGTGTTTTGTTTTTTCTTACTTTATTATCTGGGAATAGGCTTTATAAAAATTTAAATGTCATGGAAAGTGCGAATTTCTGAAAGAATCCCAGTTTGAGACGGGATGTCAGACTTACCTGTTATGTACCTAATTTTTATGCCTAAAGTGAAACAAATAGATCTTAATTTCTGATATTATGTAAATGGCTCAGAAGGAATAGAGATTAAGATACCACACCAAATTCATCATCTTTCTATTTTAGGTGTTGGTAAGTAAAAAAAACAAAAAAAAAAAAGGTATATTTTCTTAAATCATGGGAAGGCATTCACTCTACTGCTTGGTCAAGTTTTTGTTTTGGTGTTTTATTTCTACATGAACCTCAGCCAAAATTTTTGTCACATGTCAGTAATTAGGGTTTTGCAAAGACATTTGGCAGTTCACTCATGAAGTGTAAAGATAAACTTTTGAGGAAGGAATCAAAGTTAACACTTTAAAAATTAACTGTATTCCATTGCAACATATGTCGCCTTCAGAATTATATTCTATTATTTTCTCATCAATAGGAAATATTATCCTATAGTCAAGACAGGTAAGCCACAAACCTTAGATTTTTACAATATACTTCTTCTACTGCAACAAAAAATGGAATATATACAGGTAACATGTATTATATAAATATGTTTTAATGAATGTGAATAAGCTAAGTAGCATAAATCCTATATCTAAAAAGTAACATATAAAGAAACAATTTCAACTCTTTTTTCACATTTTCTTTTCCATACTTGAAGTACAAGTATAATGTGTTTTTATTAATTCAGATGAACTCATGCTTATACTTATCATACCTGTTGAGCAGACTCATTGAAACTTATAATAAAAATTCCCTAGTTGCAGATTATATTATTTAGAAGCATATTGTCCATTAAAATATCCCCATCAAAATATCAGATATTTCAATTTTTTAAATTAAAAACCTATACTAATATAATGGATGCTGAGTTATATATTTCATATCTCTTTTAATAGAACTATACATTTATATTTAGGTGGACTGTTCTAGAGTGTCTCTTTCACAATAAAATCCCATGTATATTAAAGTATGTAAACAAACAATACTTGTTCACAACTTTAGTAATTACAGTCATAGCAATGTTTTAACATTTTACATCACTATTTTTAAATCTAAGTATCTTGATTTATTCTAATAATTACTGACCTCATAGAAGGGCATGCTGTAACTTCTTAAGTATTTAGTTCCTATTATAACTTTACATTTCTCAGTGGAGACTCATAGTTTTACAATAGTTTTAGATAATTTTATTGGGACATATCATCTAAAGTAAATACATGCACTAGCCCAACTCCATAAAAGTTAAAACAGAGACAGAATTATTTATTTTCTTGCCATTAAAATAAGAACAATATTCAGAGTTTAGATTCTATTATAATGTTGCTCCAATTAAAGTTATTATCAATTAATGTTATAGATTATAAACATTTTAAATATTTTCTTAAGCTATTTTTTGTTTTATTCTAATGGGTCATTTGAGAAAATAATTATAGTTCCTTGTAATACATTATTTTATTTATTACATTGATGTGATAAATTTAAATAGCTATCTTACCATTATGAAATAGCACTGCAACACATTTTTCAGTTTCATTAAGGATTATTTAAAAATTTTAGCCATGCATCTGTCTACCCAATTTAAATAGGCTTATACAGGAAGGAAATCAGTCTGTGTACAAGATTTCTTGCACAATAGATCTTGAATTATTTGTTCCTTGCTAAGGGTAAATCTCTCAAATAAACATTTTTCCCCTACTATCGATATCTCATTTAATAAACACATATTTATAAAACTACTTAAGATATCTTACTCTGGTATATAATATTTGTCCAGAATTTGGACAAGAACTTTAAATTGTTCCTGGTCATATATGTGACTATAGGATATAAGCGTAGGCATTACTTTGAGATAGTGGCCGGGAGTTTAATAGCTGTCTGCTTAGTGGGAAAGATATGCAACTAAATGCTCACCCTTTTCATTAGTTACTCTTGGCCCCTCCTTTGCTAAACTTCCTTTCTCATTTTAATGTATGCTGTTCTGCTTCTGCACCAACAGAGGACTCTATTTGTCGTTTGGTTAAATTCCAATTCTCCTGAAGCCTCATGTTGGTAACATTAATTTCAAATTCAGTTAGTGGATTTCCTTTCTTAATGGCCAACTCCAATTGTGACATGTTGTTTATTTAATCTATCTGTCAACATACAATGTTCAATGATAAATCACTGGAACGTTTCTAGCTTATGCATTGTCATGTCATATTCCAATTGGTTGGTTTCGAAACAGCAGCATATTGTTTTCTTCTTCATTTCTTGGGTGTGTATTATAAACTTTCCAGACAGTTCTGTCCTGGCCACTTACTGATTTGTGTCCACTAAAATGATTTGAATTTCCACATTTTGATAATTTGACTGTCACATTAGTTTTTAAGGTTTTTAACAGTTGGGTCCAGGTGCTCATTCCATTTTCACCATTAATTTCATGTTTGTTGAAAGCATTGCTGTATTTTTGTTGTTGTTGTTGTTTCTTTGTTGTAGCAATAAATAACTTCAGGACAAGGTGACAGTGAATTCACTTGGGGCCAAAGTCAGGCCTGGTTACAAGCTCTGTGGGGAGACGTGCATTTATACATGGCTGGTTAAACTTTTACTTTACAGTTTATTTTCAATGTCTTATTTATCAATGTATATCTTTAGGGCTTATAATTAATAAAGTTTACATTACATGTAATACGTATACAATATGTCCCATTTTTTCTTTCCATACTCTATATCCTAGTGGCATCAAAATGACTTCAATGGTTTTTAAGACTTTTTACGTTGAGTTACTTTCAGAAATAAGTTATTTATTTAATTTAAAAGATCAAATGAATTCTAATGTACTACAAATAAAGCTATGATAGATGCATGGAATAATGAAAAGAGCTGACATACTTCAAACAACATTATTTATTGTCTTTCAGTGTGCACACTGATGCTCACTCTGTTTCACTCAAGTGTCATATCACTCACAGCAATAACATTTTAATTTTTTAACACTAGTTCATACCAAAGTACATTTATAAAAGTTGCTTTTTGCTTGATATATAATCCAAATGAATTTTCTTTGGCATCATACTATTAATTTGTTGAAATACTATCCGGTGTCCAGGACTTTGGTTTCTTTTTGTTTTTGTGTGTTTGTTTGTTTGTCTTCAAACAGCTTTTTTTTTTTTATCATGAAAAAGTTTCAAGTGAATAAATTATCTGACATTCAGTTTCTAAAAGTTAAATATGTTTCCATATCTTTTGAGCTGGTAAATAGCCTTCTTTACACCGGGTGCAGTGGCTCATGCGGGTCATCCCAGCACTTTGGGAAGCTGAGGCGGGTGGATCACGAGGTCAGGAGTTTGAGACCAGTTTGACCAACATGGAGAAACCCCAGCTCTACTAAAAATACAAAAATTACCTGGGCATGGTGGTGTGTGACTGTAATGCCAGCTATGCGGGAGGCTGGAGAAGGAGCATCGCTTGAACCCAGGAGGTGGAGGTTGCAGTGAGCCGAGATTGCGCAACTGCACCCCAGCCTGGGCGACAGAGCGAGACTCATCTCAAAAAAAACAAAACAAAAACAAAAACAAAAACAAAAAACATTGCCTTCTTTAATTGGTGACAGTGTAAATCGTTGAAATGAAATTGAGAAAATTGTTTGGTTTCTATTTCTAGAAGATAAGTCTAGCTGTTCTTAAAAACTGTGAGGAAAAGTTTTGTTTTGACCCTACTTAATTATGTCTTTATCACAAATATTCTTTTTTAAAAAAGAACAGAAACAACTTTCTGCTTATCCATATTATATCAATTTAGCAGTAGTCTGCAGCTGTAAGACAGGCAATTAGTAAGTCTTTCAGTATGTTCACAATTGTTTAAAAATTACACATTAGGTGTTTTCACAAACACTTCATTAGGCCATACATAATGCAGTTCATATATTATTTTCACTTAAAATGTAACCGTAAGTATAAATGAACACACATACA
Organism: Gorilla gorilla gorilla; assembly: GCF_029281585.2. Classification (NCBI taxonomy): domain Eukaryota; kingdom Metazoa; phylum Chordata; class Mammalia; order Primates; family Hominidae; genus Gorilla; species Gorilla gorilla. The sequence continues at coordinate 177,413,694 of NC_086017.1, forward strand.
CACACACACACACATATATCCACAAAAGACAACCATAAGTATATATGTGTATAAATACGTATGTGGGGGCCAAGTGCAGTGGCTCATGCCTGTAATCCCAGCACTTTGGGAGGCTGAGGCAGGTCGATCACGTGAGGTCAGAAGTCTGAGACCAGCGTGGCCAACATGGCGAAACCCCGTCTATACTGAAAATACAAAAATTAGCCCGGTGTGGTGGCACATGATACCAGCTATTCCAGAGGCTGAAGCAGGAGAATTGTTGAACTTCAGTGCAGTGGGCTGAGATTGTGCCATCGCATTCCAACCTGGGTGACAGAGCAAGACTCTGTCTCAAAAAAATAAATAAATAAAATAAAATAAAATAAGACTCACAAGTAGTAATTTACTATTTTACATGAATTGTGCTAGGTACTTTGTTATCTACTTCATTTGATCTTAAGCTATAATCAGTCTAACAATTTCTTTAGAAATTAAGATGTTATATTCTGCTTATTTTATGTGAAAAATATTTTGATTGATTATATTTGTAATGTTTGTTAAATTAACTTTTTATGGTATAAAATGTTTGTAAAACTAGAATAAAATACATTTAATTATTCTATTAAATTTAATTAAATTATCTGTTTAAAGATATGGAAGTTATGATCGACCAATATAGCAATGTTGCCCAAGACAGTTCAAATTTAAGTATTTATCCATCAGATTGTTTATAGGAATCAAAGTTTAATTACACAAATCACTCAAAACAAATATTTCAAAATTTGTTTGTCTTATAAAAGACAAATTCAAAGGTTGGACTGTAATTAAATGATAATGTATAATTTGTTTCTCAAATCTCATAAGTGCTGCACCATTCATACTATTTCATAATACATTACTATGTATTTTTAGCCTTTCTCTATTTAATTTGAATATTTAATTCTTTGTTTATCCTGAAATTACTGTTTGAGAGGATAGTATTTACGAGATGCAACATATATTATTAAAAAATATAATTTATGAGTAGTACAAATAAGCTTGTAAATAATTAAATGTTTTGATTTTTTTTTGAAGGGAAAGACAGGATGCCATCACAGTCAACACATAGAGCTACTCACCTAAAGATTCAATGTAATGTAAAACATCAGACCGAGCCTCTAAAATATCTCTAACTCTATTTATAGTTGATCTCTTTCAGTAAATGTTTGAGTATATTTCTGACCAGTTGTTACTTTCTGGCTGTCAGTTCTCAAATAACACAAACTCCCTGGGCCTCTTGCCATAATCCTCATGGAAGTAGTGAAGGGAATGATAACATTGCAGAAAATAGAAGAGCAATGCAAAGATTCAAATAATGTCACAGCTGGAAAGAAAAATTATGTTTAGTGTTTGAGTTAGAAAGGCACTACTGAGAACCTGGATGTTATATTGGCTCACGTTGCCATAACAAAATGCCACAGGCTGGGTGGACTAAACAACAGAAATTTATTTCCTCACAATTCTGGAAGCCAAAAGTCCAAGACCAAAGTGTCAATAGGCTTGGTTTATCCTGAGGCCTCTATTCTTGGCTTGCAGAAGGCCACCTGTCGCTGTAATAACCCAAACAACCAGCATAGCAGCAAACTGGGCATTTATAAGTACTGCTTAATAAAAGACTCAAGTTAAAATAGATAGCAAATAGCAAAAACATGCTATTCATATAATTGGTTCACTTCTTCAGAAATAATTACCAAGTATCTTTTTAATCAAATGAAGTGAGGACAAATGTGGGGCTCCCAAACCAATACCCATCCTCTGAGGGAGAGACAATCATTTTGGAGCCATTCTAAAGGAAATTGTTTCAAAATTTCTAGTAAACATGGGACCAAGCTGATATCCACTTAGCACATTTGTTCATGCTAAAAATAACTATGACTGATGAGTGAAAAGCACCCCAGCATCTGAATACAGGTGGTTTGACTGTAAATGACGCATACGTTGGCTAAAAACTTAGATGTCCTCAAGTTTAATCCCATGCTTAGAAGAGTCACACCAGAAAAGAAATCTTCAATGGTATTTTCTATACTTCAAGAGCTATTTTTCTAGCTTATGGGTTTGTCCTTACATTGAGAGTTGTTCTTAAGAATGGGAAAATGATTTATGAGGAAGCAGCTTAAAAGAGAAACATGAGACATTATTTATATTAATTGGAGGTTTATATTATTATAAAAGTATCCTTAAGAACATTGCTTCAGTTGGGTACTGAGATCAGTTGCTTATGACAGGAACTCTAAGGAAGTAGAGTTGCAGCTCACAATTGAGGGGAAATTATTTGTCTGTGTATGAATTAAAGGAAAAAATGAGGCTATCTAAATATGTGGTACTATATAAGGAAAAAAATAGGAGTAAAAGCAAAAGGAAAATGGAAAAGCAATCAAAGATCTACCCGAAGAATGACATTAATGACAATGTTAGACAATTCTAGAAGCTTGTCATTTTCCTATTATATTTTGTAACTTACTTTGGCCCATGTTTCTACAATGTGATTACAGAAAAAAAGGGTATACATGCTCCTTTTGGGAGAAAGCAATACATACGGTCTCATAACTATTTACAGTTGGCCCTGTCCATTTGCATAATTTTGAATGACTTCTCCTTAAGGCAAACAATGTCTTTAAAATATGTGCTTATAAATGTGTGCAGGACCACATCATGAAAACAAGAGTTAAGTTGAAAACTTTCATGTGACATACGTTATCATCTGAAATGGGAAAATCAAGCATAGGATCACTGAAGCAAGCAAAATAACATTAACCTTTACTGAATTTTTAAAATATAATAATGCAAGTAAAATTACAATGAACCAGAAAGGCTATTCACAGGAATGATAATATTACCTTTGAATTACAACAGCATTTTTTTTTTTTTTTGCTGTTGTTGTTAGTTTATATGTCAGGTATGAAAGCTCTAAGTGCCACTGAATCAGCCAAAATTTTCAAAATAAAAGAAAGGAAGAGAATAGTATGATTTAAATGTTATAAAGAGAAATAATTTATATACAGGGTTATGAGAGGTTATTAAAATTTCTCAAAGTTGAGCTGGATGCTGTGGCTCATGCCTGTAGTCCCAGCTGTTTGGGAGGCTGAGGAGGGAGGATCACTTGAGTCCAGGAGGTCCAGACTACCTAATATGTGGTACTATATACTAAATACATGGTACTATATTTAAGGCTACAGTGAGTCATAATTTTGCCACTGTCCAGCCTGGGCAACAGAGTGAGATCCTGTCTAAGAAAAGACAGAGAAAGAGAGAGAGAAAGAAAGAAAAAGAAAAAGAAAGAAAAGAATTACACAAAGTAATAATTAAGAACATCTCCAAACAGTTAATTGCAATGAGCTAAAGTATACCTATTTTATATTTTGAAAACTGAATGAACATCTTTTTTTATCTATATATTTATTTTATTTTTTTTGAGACCGAGTCTCACTCTGTCACCGAGGCTGGAGTGCAGTGGTGCGATCTCGGCTCACTGCAAGCTCCACCTTCCGGGTTGACGACATTCTCCTGCCTCAGCCTCCCGAGTAGCTGGGACTACAGGCGCCCGCCACCACGCCCGGCTAATTTTTTGTATTTTTAGTAGAGACGCGGTTTCACCGCGTTAGTCAGGATGGTCTCGATCTCCTGACCTCGTGATCCGCCCTCCTCGGCCTCCCAAAGGGCTGGGATTACAGGCGTGAACTACCGCGCCCAGCATCATTTTTTTTTCTTTTTTCTTTTTTTTTTTTTTCATTAACAGATTTGGCTTCTCTAGTTACTTAAAATGGAGCAATGATACAAAGGTATAGTGATGGAATGAGTCATGCTAATGAGTTCCTTCCAGGCAATAACTCCATTTTATTTGACTTTATTTCTTTAGAACTAATGGGTCACTGGCTAAGAAATAAAAGATAAAAAGTAAATGTTTAAATAATGATATTGAACTGAGTACCAAGGAACATAATCATCAGAGCCAGACAGCCTTATTTCAATTTCTGGAGCCATCATTTACATGTTGAGTTGTCTAGAAAAAAGTTATCCAATCTATCAGAGCCTTATTTTCCCTTTCTTTAAAATAAGAATGCCCCAACTTTCTCAGGTTGTTGTAAAGATTAAATGAGGTTATGTAAATATTGAATAAATGTTGGCATAGGAGCATATGGTCAGTACTTCACTAGTGACAGCTGTTGTGAGTAAACTCCTCTGGTTTTTAGGACGCTCCTACTCCCCAGGACTACTCCCTAAACCTCAACTAAAATGCCACGTGCCCCAGGAAGGCTATGTCACCTATCCCTAGGCTAAATTGCCTCTCTTATCTAGTCACTTTAAGACCAGTAATTTTATTTAGATTATTATTATTGCACATACTGTGCAATTTTTATATTTTTGCTTTTGTGCAGTAAACCACCATGGCACATGTATGCCTGTGTATCAGACCTGCACATTCTGCACAAGTATCTCAGAGCTCAAAAAAAAAAAAAAGAAAACGAACATATATTTAATAATGCAATATGGTGACTACAGTCAATAATAACTTAATTGTATATGTTAAAACAGTTTAAAGAATGTACGTTAATTATTTGTAACTCAAAGAATAAATGCTTGAGGGGATGGAGACTCTATTCTCCATGATGTGCTTATTTTACATTGTATGTCTCTAACAAAATATCTCATGTATTCCATAAATATATACACTTACTATGTACCCACAAAATGTTAAAAATAATAAAAAGTAAAAAATAAAAAATAAAACAGTTTTCTAATAAAATTTTGGGCAAGATATTATGAACCATCTAAAAGACAATTCTGTCTAAATTCTTTTAGATAGACCAATCTACATCAGCCCAAAAATGATAGACATATTGTATATTTCTTATTACTTTTTTGGTCAGAGTATGAACTAGATTAATATTGAGATGTCCAGCTATTATGAAATTCTAAATTTTTCTAAAGTTTTAAAAATACATTGCTCAAAATTTAAAATCAATTGATAGATTAAAAATAGATTGACATGAATATATGGTTATTTGTTAAGATAAAGAAAATGTAATAAATTCTTATTTTTAATGCTGCACTGACAATATCAACTCTATAGCAAAAGGATACTTTATACATTTTTTTCTAACAATATTTATAATTTTGAGAATCTCCCTGAAAAGAAAATAAAAACAAATAAGTTTCTGTGCCCCCCCCCAATAACTGATATAATATTTTAGGCAATAAATGGAGTAGAAATGTCAGCTATGTGGTACTGGAAACTCGCTTTCTTGTTTAATCAAAAAATTAAGAAAATCCTAAGAATCACACAATCTATCATTATTTTAATATCTCAATCAGATACTTCAACAGAGTAGAAATTTTTGAGATTCTAAATTATCAGAGAAACCTTGACATTCTTTAATTATTTTATCATATTTCAGCCTGAGAAAGTTACTTAGTTTGCTCCTTGATGTTTGAGTGTTGATGTCATGAAATATTCCTAGAAATCTATTCAGTTATTTTTTGAAAAAGTAAAATAAAATTAAAATAAAAACATCTTACTGCTCAGCCAGCAGCAATTTTTATAGTGGTTACTATGTTTTCATTTTAAACTTTTCATGGGTAAACAAAACAAGAACTATTTAGAGATTCTACCTAGATAGTAGATATACATATTTGTGTAAAGCCTTAGAAATAAATGCCAAGGATATTTTTTTCTTTTTAGTGACTTTGAAATGTCAGTCATTAAGGCTATTATAAAAATTGGGATTTCTAAAAGTATGAAACAACCTAAAATGAATTTATTATTTTTGTCATTTATGTGAATGATTTATTTTTAGAAAATCAAACATTTCTCTAAGAAAACATTCTAACAATTTTATATAATTAAATTGAATGAATATGAATAATAATTACATTAAACTAATGCATTATGTAGACTGTTACATTTTAAAATACTAACATAGTAGATGTATGAAAACTTACAGATTACTTTGAGGAAACTTGAATCTATCCACTATAATACCAAATAAGATGCATTATTTCTGTAATGAATTAATTTACCATGCCTTCATTTTAACAGTCTTATTTATTGTTTAGTAATATCAGATGAGGAATTATACATCATGCCTTAACTTGAGTTTATTTGACTTACAAGAAACTCATAGTAATGTCACCTTGGTCTATCAGTGAAAAAGGCGTTTTACAAAATATTTATGGATTATTGAATTTAACAATTTTAACCACTCAAACTCAAAATTTTTATGTACTGTTTTTATTAAAAGCCTTTCTAAAATTCCAAATGTTTCTGTGATTTCTGTATAAATACTCTATGCTGTTAACTTCCATTAAATGACTATGTTATATTGATGAAAATTACTTAAAATGTTTTGCTGACATATGTGTGTGTGTAATTTTCAATACAAAAGACTAGACTTAATCCTAGCATTCACTCTTTATAATTTTATAATTCTTGAATGTGCTTTCTTTTTCCATCTTATATCTCCTGTGATAGTAATTCTGCTGATATCTAATTGGTCTTTCTCCAATATTCTGATTCCACAATATTCTATACTTGGAAATCAAATACAATTCATGATTTATATTTACATACGTTGAGTTAGAATTTCTGGATAAGGTATCAAGGTAATTTCTATAACCATAAATAGTATAAGTTTTAGTTCATAAGCATGCTCTTAGCTTTCTTGGATGTCAAAAATAATTTTCTATTTCTAAGTTATTGCCTCTATTCTGAGGTTCCTGGTATCAAGTCTCAATGTAAATGAGATGTCTGTATATACATGTTAGTCATTGTTACTCGGCAAGGCAACTAAACAGAAGCAGAAACTATTGTGGAAGGAATCTTCGCATATAAATTAAATATCTTATATTTAAGTAATATGGTATTATAAAATAAGTCTGGTGCATATTTAGGGAGCAAATTTGTCTTTTTAAAAGTTCTAGAATCCTTAAAGGATGATACACTTGGAAAATAAAGCAATAAAGTATTATGAACTGAACCAACAAATATAAAAAATATAAATTGATGTTACAACAACAACAACAAAACATACTTCAACTCACAGATAATGGTGGCCATGTGACCCAGTTTGGGTAAATATGATGAAAGCAGGAGTAAATAAATATTCTAGGAATGTTTCTACTTTTCTGATAAAAGAAACAGACTTGACTATTACTGCCCCTTTCTCCATCTTAAGCATTGATTTAATGTCTGGAGTTTGACAATTATTTTATAACTAGGAAGGAAAAAAATAAATTGAGCAGAATCAGGAAGATTCTGTCTCTGACATCATTAAGGGCTTACCCAAGGTCAGTAACGCTCCGCTTCCAGACTTGTTCCAAATAGTATTCCTGAATGATAAAAGCATTAGCTAGGATTCTTTATAAACAGAGATAAAATGGACAAACCTTGAAGACAAATGTGATTGTATTTTGGCAATTTTTGTTATGAATTTTTGTTGAAATAAATGGTATACAAGCATCTGTAGTATAGCATAAACTCAGTCTTCTCTAATATGGAGTAGACAGTATTGGCAAAAGCAGGTTCAGTTGTCTGGCATGATATGTTTAAATTCCAAGGATGTCACTTCTAGCCATGTGACCTTGGGTAAAATTTAGGTAGCCGCAGATACCTCAGGCTCCTCTGTGATTGCCATTAATAGTTGTACCTACCTCATAATCATGGGCCAGATTAAATGACTAGTGCACATAAAACATGCAGCACAGTGTCTGGCATTTTTTATTTGTAGTATATTATTAGTTAGAGATATTGATTATCTTATAGGCTATATAAGAATAAATTAATAATAATGAGAATTTCCTTAAATTATACTGCCTTTTGAAGTCAAAATTTACATGATTCTTTAGGCATTTATTAAGTGTTTGCTAAGTATCTGGAACTCTACTAGTTGCTAGAAACACAGAGATAATTAGAACATAATTCTTTCAGGAAATCTGAAGTAGCAAGGAAGATGAAGATTAAAAACAAAAGCATGGTAAATGCAAGAATGTACTTACAAACATGGTTTGGAAGGAGTAAAAAGAGAAGTATATTTAACTCATATATATATATACACACACACATTATACATATACACATATGTATACATTATACATATACACCAGGGAAGTCCCATCAGATATTTGCAATGAGTATTAATGAAAATTTAGGATAGAGGACAAAGGAGAATATGACATTTTCAGCAGAGGAAAAGCACTTACAGAGTCGGAGAGTTGCACAGCACAGCAACATGTTTTGGAAAATAAAACCTTTAATGCATGGCTGTGACAGAGGCTTATCAGGTGAAGTAGCAAAGATGAAAGAGAACATATCCCTGGAGTCAGATTATGAAAGTTCTCATATAGCTCTCAAAGGTTAGATTTCAAATCAGTATAAAGAGTGGTTTTCAAATTATATTTCACAGAATCTATCTATTCCCCAAAGCCTCTAAGGGCTGCTAGATTGTGCAAGAAGAAGGAAAAACAGGTATAGTTTTAGGGATCATTCCTCGATTTAACCCATTGCTATAGCTTTAAAACAAAATACATAACACAGATTCATAACTAGGTATTCATACAGAATTATTTTTGAAAAGCGGAAAATGCTTTCAAAAAAGTAAAGGATTGATTATCAAATAATATGGTCATCTTTTTATACTTTTTACGCAAATTTTTTTTTCTGGCAAGGATGCAGGGGTGTTCCTGTGAGACATATTAATAATCAACCTGAGAAATGAGATAATGCGGACCCAAAATAAGGCTCTAGAGAAATGGGAATGGAGAACAGCTGGCAGTTGTGATACATATGAGAGATAGTACAGACAGTTTGGGGGACTTCATACAAAGGTCTTCAGCATTTTTTCACTTATGCCTTGCACAAGCAATGTTGAAATACTTTTATCTGTCTTCCTATGTTATTACATTGATTTGTATATTTTTATGTTTAATTCATAAAAAAAGATAGAATAGCATTTTTAAAGGACATTCAAAAAAACTGTTCATTACTGTAAAATGTATACAGTAGAATCTAAATTCCATAGCAAATTGATTCCAACAATTACTCACTTTAAATGCATTAAATACTGTTCTTTAACAGTTGTAAATTTTATCTCACTATTTTTACTTATTGAGTCTACTCTAATAAAAATATAACGCACTTGAAAATTTATATTGACCACTACATTATAGTCCTTTCCAATTTGAAATTTCCAGTTTCAAATTGTTGCATATAGTCCTTGGGGTTTATTGTCTTATTTCATAAATTAAATTTGAGCAAGGAAGAATTCTTGTTGATAAAATTGATTTAATAAGCATGAATATAGCCTGTGGTGAAAGGTAGGTGCACATAACACAAAATGTAAAAATTAATATTTTAAAATTATATTCATCTTTTTGTGAACCTAAGATTCTTAGCATTAAATTTTACAGAGTAAAATAGTACTTTGTCAAGGGTAAGTGACAATATTGTCTACGCATGTAAGTACCTACCTATTTGTCAGTATTTATACCAGTGCAAAAAATAGCATTTGAATATTTAGGAAGTCAATTTGTTTCTAAACTTGTTTCAACTGCATATTGTTTTGTTATGAATAAATATTAGCATATGTTGATTGTGGTATGGCAAAACTGTGCACTTTTAGAGTTTAAAAGTTTTTAACTAGCATTTTAACATTTCTATAACTTTTAGGCCATTTGAATCTAAAGTAGATTTTTCTTTCATTAAAATGAGGGAATATATATTGAATATGTTTTAATTACTTAACACTTGTTTAGTATAATTTTGGTTAAAATTCATATAGCACAAAATGATAGCCATGCAATCATCAAAATAATGTAAGTAATATGCTGTTGTAAATAAAAGTAATACATTTTAGATTTGAGTAAATTTTCTTCTGTTTTGTTCTAAGAAGAGTTGCTTCTACTCAAGTTTTAGGGAGAAGGATTGACTAATTCGTCCCCTGCTATAACCCTTTAATAACAAATGATCATAGAGGATCAGATGAAAGAAATAGCTTCACGGAACAACCACTGGAGTGGGACAAGAGTAAAAGAGAACATTCAAAAGCCATTGCTAGCTGAAAGTCTCCAGTGGATTGGCTCCTGGGAAATTCACCGCCTTGGGGCAGAAGGAAGAATAGGAAAATTTACTATTTGATAGCTTTTCTTCCTAGCGTAAGCAGGAAGCTGTTTAAAGCTAAATAACCATGGAGACAGAGGAGTGTAATTTATGAGAGTAAAATTGTAATTAGCTACAGAAACTTGAAAACTAACTTCTGTGTACTTTTGAATTGGTTGTGTTTTTTATTGTCATCTCCCTTAAAAATTTCACATAAATGATGGAATGTAATTGAAGAATGCTATTTGAACAGAATAAATGAAATTCTCAATAGCTGCATATAGTCCTTGGGGTTTGTTGTCTTATTTCATAAATTAAATTTGAGCAAGGAAGAATTCTTATTGATAAAATGGATTTACTAAGCATGAATACAGCCTGTGGTGAAAGGTAGGTGCACTTAACACAAAATGTAAAACTAGTGATGCAGGAAAAAATGTTTTAATATATACTGAAAATTGAGAACACATTCAAAGTACAATAGTATTTGTTTGGAATTTATATGCGGTTTTGAGCTACAGGTGCAAACATCATGGAATAACAATTGAAAACATTGGCATAGAATGTTGATTCTGTATAAATATTTTATATACTCATTCACAAATGTTCAATTTCTGCATTCAGTTCTAAAATCATTTCAATCTAAAATGACTTATTATTTTAAAGATATTTTAGCAAAACAATATTTGCATGTATAATTTATACATTTGATTTTATGTTCTTGATGTTATACCTGTATTTCCAACAAGAAATATATTAAATATATTTATTCAGTTACTCTTTTCCTAATGAACACCAGTTCACAGTTGTGTGTGTGGGGGTGTGTCTTTAAATACAGATGTTTCATATGTTCTGTATTTGTGGGTTTGTTTTTTGCTTCTGTCATGTCCTCAGGTACATACAATGTGATATTTGGATTCCAGAAACTGTTATCACTCTTAATTCTTGTACTTAAACTGCACCAGAATGGAGATTTTCCACTTTTCATTTCCTTCTCCTGAAAACATCTGTATCAATAGCCTTTGACAGGGGGCATTTTTGCCCTCCAGAGAACATTTGGCAATATCTGGAGACATTTTTGTTTTCTCAAATGATCTGGTGTATGCTGCCAGCATCTAGTAGGTAGATTCCAGGGATGCTGCTAAACCTACCACAGTACCCAGGACAGGCCCACAACAAAGAATGATCTGGCCCCAAGTGTCAATAGTCTCAACACTGAGAAATTCTGAACCAGAAAATAGGAAACATGGTGGTAAGATTAGAAGATGCAATTTGAAAAATGAATTGAGTATATAATGTGGTTTCTGTCACAGCCGGCTTGTCTAATGGATAGTCATCCTCGTTTCTTCTCTGCTAATTGAATCCAATATTCAGTTGCTTGCAAATTGCTTAGCCTAGTGAATAAATTGTAACTAGTCTAAACTAATTAGAGCAGGCCATTCTTCTTTGCTAACTATTGGCTTAAAAGAGGACCTAAAATTTTTATTTTAAGAAAGTCCTCTAGAAATTTCCAGGAATATTGGAATCTTGATTCTATCAAAGGAGATAAATTTATAAAGTGAAAATCCTTTTTCTCTTTGTCTTTTTTTAAATTCTATTCCTGTCCTGGATTTGATTACACGAGGACACTATAGCTGAGGCTACAGCAGTTATCTTATTAACCATGAGGTGGCAAGTCTATACGCCAAATCCAACACTAAGATTTTAGACTAGAAAGATCCTGGATTCCTAATGTTGACTTCTGTAGCCAACTCTGACATTATGTGTGTACAGAATATGATTAATAGCTAATTATATGAAGTTGTAGCTGGATGATTGATATCAAACTAACCCTTCTATTTATAATAAATGCTAAGAGGGAAAGAACAAAGCTTCCACAGCATGGAAGGTGAACCCCGCGGGTTGCCACTGCTGGCTAGAGTGGCCAGCGTTTATTCCCTTATTTGGCCCCACCCACGTCCTGCTGATTGGTCCATTTTACTGAGCGCTGATTGGTCCATTTTACAGAGTGCTGATTGGTCTGTTTTTACAGAGTGCTGATTGGTGCGTTTACAAATCTTTAGCAAGACACAGAGCACTGATTGGTGCATTTTTACAGAGTGTTGATTGTTGCATTTACAAACCTTTAGCTAGACACTGAGCACTGATTGGTGCGTTTTTACAGAGTGCTGATTTGTGTGTTTACAAACCTTTAGATAGAAAAGTTCTCCATGTCCCCACTTGACCCAAGAAGTCCAGCTGACTTCACCTCTCAAAATTATCAGGCATGTTATAACAATAATATACTAAAAGCTGAAGTCCTAGAAAAAAATTAACAGACAATAGATAAATCTGCAGTAATCCAGATATTAGCATTAGTACAAATAAGTTGTTGTTTTTGTTGTTGTTGTTGTTTGGAGACGGAGTCTCACTCTGTCACCAGGCTGGAGTGCAATGGCGCGATTTCAGCTCACTGCAACCTCTGACTCCCTGGTTCAAGCGATTCTCCTGCCTCAGCCTCACGAGTAGCTGGCATTACAGGCACGTGCCACCACGCCCAGGTAATGTTTGTATTTTTAGTAGAGAGGGAGTTTCACCGTGTTGGCCAGGCTGGTCTAGATCATCTGACCTCGTGATCTGCCCACCTCGGCCTCCCAAAGTGCTGGGATTACAAGCGTGAGTCACCAGGCCTGGCCAAAATAAGTTTTAATATATCTATTACTAACATGTGAAAAAGATAAAACAACTTATTAGAGGACTGTAACCTATAATAAACATATAAAAAATGAGAACTTAAAAGTACAATAACTCAAATAATTTAATATATGCATTAAAGGCATTTGTATATGTCCAGAAAGTGGTTTAGTATTCCAAAAGATAAAAATTTAATACGTGTAAAACAATACAATTTGTAGTGCATAGAAAAAAGGGTTAATAAATCCAAAGAAAATACATGAAATGCAATACAAGTTATGAAAAAATTATTACTGTACATTCAATTGGAATATTACTACAGAAGTTAAAAAGAATGAAGCAAAAGCAATATTTGAAGAGATATGGTCTAAGGATTTCCAAAAGTGTACATGATATCAAGCCACAGATTCAAGACCTGCTTTAAACACTGAAAATGATTTTTAAAAAATTAAAAGTCCTGGAAACCATCATTCTCAGCAAACTATCACAAGGACAAAAAACCAAACACCACATGTTCTCACTCATAGGTGGGAATTGAACAGTGAGAACACATGGACACAGAAGAGGAACACCACACACCGGGGCCTTTTGTGGGGTGGGGGGAGGGGGGAGGGATAGCACTAGGAGATATACCTAATGTTAAATGACGAGTTAATGATTGCAGCACACCAACATGGCACATGTATACATATGTAACTAACCTGCACGTTGTGCACATGTACCCTAAAACTTAAAGTATAATAAAAAAAATTAAAAGTCCTAGAAACATTATAATAAAACTGTTTAACTATAAAGGAAAAGGGGCATCAGGGTAATGTTCAAAGCAGTACCAAATTAAGAAAAGATATTTTCCTTTAAAAGGAATAGCAATAAGTCTGACAGTTGATTTATCATCACAAACAATGTAAGACAAATGACTTTGGGATCACATCTAGAAAGTGTAGGAAAAAAACTGTCAATCTAGATAGAATTTAATACACAGTAAAAATATCTTTTTAAAATGAAGAGTAAACATATATTTTTGGACAAAAATAACTCTAATATATCCAAGAAGATAATAAAACCTTTTCTAAATTTGTGTCTACTTACTACAGCAGAATTAGAATGTATAAAACAAAACAAGCATAATTAAAAAGAAAAAAGTTGCATTCATAACTGAAGCTGAATATCTTAAAACATGACTTTTCATAACAAAAAAATCCTATAATAAATGAGGAGATATACAAGAGATTTGAACCATACAACTAACAACATTTATGCAACTGGTTTAAATGGAACATTGTACTCAACAATCACAGAATATATTATTCTTTCAAATCTCAAAAAGATCACATAAAAAACTCTTACAAATAAAAAAATAGTAAAGACAACCAATACAAAGTGGGAAAATACTTAAAGAAATACTTCAAGCAGTACTAAAATGTCAATTACTACATGAACATATACTCAACTTTTTATTAATAAAGTCCAACTCCACAATGAAATTCCATTATGCATTTTCTAGAATAGCTAAAGTTAAAAACACAGATATTAGAAGAAAATGATTGGCATTGTGAAGTAACTATAACATAAACCTGTATGAAGGTAAAATTGGTTCAGATAAACTAAACCAAACCAAACCCAAGCAAATAAAAAACACTGCCAAAAACTCTTTAGCATTACCTTCTAATGCTGAATGTATGCAAAACCTAAGATTCAGTGATTCCATCCATGGGTCTATATTTAACGTAAGTATACCCACATAAACAACAACATGTATACAAATATGTAAACATTATTAGCAATAGCCTCAAACTGAGAATAACCCAACGTACTTTTAAAATTTGATATATTGATTCTGGTTTTGTCTTCCATGACCGCCACTTTCTGAACTCCTTTCCCTATTCCTTGTGTTGCTGATCATGAGGGTTTATTTTTACTATCAAATTATTCAGATGAGTTAATGTGACTCTAGAAAAACCAGAAGCCTCTACGGTATACCATAGATGCTGATAATAAGTAGCATCAAAAGTAGAATGGAAAAATACACTGTACTATTTTCATAGAATGGCATATTATACAACAGTTAAATAAACAAATCACTGCTTCATAGAGGAACATAGATGGAGCTTATAGACATTGTACTTGAATGAAAGAAGCTAGAGACAAAAAAATTTTAAAAATTCATTTTATTTATAAACATTCAAAACAGACAAAACAAATAGAAAATTTTAATTGTATGTTAATAACAGAATTCAGAATAGGGGTTATCTTTCTAGATAGGGGTTACAGAATAGGGGTTACATTGGGGTGGGTACCTGAAGGAAGCTTCAAAAATTTGGGTACCCGTCTATATTTTGATGTGGGTACACAAACATATTCATTTTGTAAAAATATATCAAGCTGTAGGCTCGAGATTTGTGCATTTTACTTATAAACATATTATTCTTCAATTTAATGATTACCATCAACGTATTTATAAATTTTCTGTAACTTGTATTCATAACTTTCCAGCATATAGATGTTGAATAGCATATTAGTAGCAATGCTACTGTGTGCAATGTTAAATTCTAGAAGTCAAATTGTCATGGAAGTAACATGTTTATGTCTTTATTTTAGACAGTTAAATCGTTAGTTTGTAGAATGGATTGCATGGTGCAATTTTTCTGGCAGAGGGATTACTTGGAGATTGATCTCACTGAATGCTCAATGATTCCCTTGTAAAATTAACAATGACTTATTTCTCGGTTTGGAATAATACAGCGATTTACATTGTAAATGTCCCTCAGCCAAGAATCACCCAGGAACTTATATAGTTGAATAAATTGCGTTTACTATTGATAGCAGTGAGGGAGAATATACACCATAGAGAACCATGGGGCATCCCAGAAGGACAGTCTTAAAAACAATTTGTTGAAGAGGTTTTGATTTGGTTGGATAAATGTGGGGGTTTGCTGTTGATTGGATGTTGTCAGAAAGTGGCTTCAACTTTATAACCAGGAATTCAATAAATCTTATCTGTAGGGAGAGGTAATCAGAACAAGAATGAACCTGTGATTACATGAGAAGTAGTAGTCACTACTACTTTAGTGAGGGAAAGGAATGTTTGGTATTTTATGGGCTGCACATTGATCTCATTTTTTCTCACTTTTTCATGATCACAGAGTGACTTCATTTGCTATAGCTGTTCTGTAATATTGCTTATGTCCAACAGTATGACAATATGATATACCTGTAAGCCTCATATCACTTTGGAATAACATTGAAGCCTACCTGTGAATGCTAGATCAGTTTATAATAATACATTTAATGTTGAGATCTAGCTGTGAGGACAGGTCTCCAACATCAGGGGCTCTTATTATCAGCATCTGTGGTATACCATACAGGTTTCTGTTTTTTCTAGGGTCATGTTCATTCATTGGATTAATTTTATAGTAAAAATAAGCCCACGTGATTAGCAACACAAGGAAGAGGGAAAGGAGTTCAGAAAGTGGCGGTCATAGAAGACAAAACCAGAATCAATATATCAAATTTTAAGAAATGAGATGATATTGGTATACACATATGTATAGATATAATGAGAAAAAACAATTATGTCTGTATTCTTCACTCTACATAAAAATGGGACCAACATACCCACATTTTGTTTGTAAAGAACAGGAGAAAGAAGATGTATTGTATTCTTCTACAGAAAGCCTGAATGGAGAGATCTACTAGGAAAGGTGGACACAGCAGCAATAGAACAGAGGAAGGGAAAACATTCTCAAGATAGAGCTGCTAATTTAGGGGGACTCATTTTGAGAAAAAGGGTTTCCATCTAGTTTCAGTTTAGCATAACATCATAGAGCCAACCAAATTTGCAAGTCTATGTGGATGTGGAAAAACTAATACATGACTTAACTTTGTAGATTAAAAACAAGAAGGATCTTTTCCAACTGTTTGAATCTTTTAAGTATGAGATTCTTACAAGAAGTAATGGAAAGCATAGGGATAACTGAGATTGATATTTTCACCACAGTAGAATTGGTATTTTAAAGTTAGATTAAATATGATTTAGAAAAGTAGGGTTATCTTTATTTAGAAAAATAAAGTGTTTATTTTACTCTAGGTTTAAAGCAAAATAAAATCTGTAACTTACATATTTCATGATTTTTTTAGTACAAAAATTCCAAAATGTTCAAAAATAAAATGTTCTGTCGCTAAGCAATTCATGAATAGCACTATTAATTGTGTTGCCACCTTTATGTAGCATTGGCATCACAACAAGATTTCAGCCTTTTCTCTTTTTTTCCAACTTTCATTTTAGATAGAAGGGTTACATGTGCAAATTTGTTACGTGGGAATATTGCATGCTGCTGATGTTTGGATTACAGATCCCTTCACCCAGATATGTGAGCATAGTACCCGAAATGTAGTTTTTAAACCACCCTACCTTCTTGTAATTGATAGTCTTTATTGTTCCCATATGTATGTCTGTGTGTGCTTAATGCTTAGCTCCCACTTATACATGAAAACATGTAGTATTTGGTTTTCTGTTCCTGCACTACTTTGCTTAGGATGTGGCCTCCAATTCCATCGACATTGTTTCAAATGACATGACTTCATTCTTTTTTTATGGCTTCATGGTATTCCGTGGTTTATATCTACCACATTTCCTTTATCCAGTCTACTATTAATTGGCACCTGGGTTATTTCCATGTTTCTTACTATTGTGACTATCACAGTGATGAACATATGAATGCATGTGTCTTTTTGGTGGAATGATTTATTTTCTATTGGGTGTATACTCTGTCATTGGATTTCTGGGTCAAATGGTAGCTGTTTTAAGTTCTTTGAAAAATAACCAGAGTGCTTTCTTTTTTTTTATTTTTTTTTATTATACTTTAAGTTTTAGGGTACATGTGCACATTGTGCAGGTTAGTTACATATGTATACATGTGCCATGCTGGTGCACTGCACCCACTAACCCGTCATCTAGCATTAGGTATATCTCCTGATGCTATCTCTCCCCCCTCCCCCCACCCCACGACAGTCCCCAGAGTGTAATATTCCCCTTCCTGTGTCCATGTGATCTCATTGTTCAATTCCCACCTATGAGTGAGAATATGCGGTGTTTGGTTTTTTGCTCTTGCGATAGTTTACTGAGAATGATGATTTCCAATTTCATCCATGTCCCTACAAAGGACATGAACTCATCATTTTTTATGGCTCCATAGTATTCCATGGTGTATATGTGCCACATTTTCTTAATCCAGTCTATCATTGTTGGACATTTGGGTTGGTTCCAAGTCTTTGCTATTGTGAATAATGCCACAATAAACATACGTGTGCATGTGTCTTTATAGCAGCATGATTTATAGTCCTTTGGGTATATACCCAGTAATGGGATGGCTGGGTCAAATGGTATTTCCAATTCTGGATCCCTGAGGAATCGCCACACTGACTTCCACAATGGTTCAACTAGTTTACAGTCCCACCAACAGTGTAAAAGTGTTCCTATTTCTCCACATCCTCTCCAGCACCTGTTGTTTCCTGACTTTTTAATGATTGCCATTCTAACTGGTGTGAGATGGTATCTCATTGTGGTTTTGATTTGCATTTCTCTGATGGCCAGTGATGATGAGCATTTTTTCATGTGTTTTTTGGCTGCATAAATGTCTTCTTCTGAGAATTGTCTGTTCATGTCCTTTGCCCACTTTTTGATGGGGTTGTTTGTTTTTTTCTTGTAAATTTGTTTGAGTTCATTGTAGATTCTGGATATTAGCCCTTTGTCAGATGAGTAGGTTGCGAAAATTTTCTCCCATTTTGTGGGTTGCCTATTCACTCTGATGGTAGTCTCTGTTGCTGTGCAGAAGCTCTTTAGTTTAATTAGATCCCATTTGTCAATTTTGTCTTTTGTTGCCATTGCTTTTGGTGTTTTAGACATGAAGTCCTTGCCCATGCCTATGTCCTGAATGGTAATGCCTAGGTTTTCTTCTAGGGTTTTTA
Source organism: Gorilla gorilla gorilla (assembly GCF_029281585.2). Classification (NCBI taxonomy): domain Eukaryota; kingdom Metazoa; phylum Chordata; class Mammalia; order Primates; family Hominidae; genus Gorilla; species Gorilla gorilla. The sequence goes on from NC_086017.1 coordinate 177,432,439, forward strand.
TGGTTTTAGGTCTAAAGTTTAAGTCTTTAATCCATCTTGAATTAATTTTTGTATAAGGTGTAAGGAAGGGATCCAGTTTCAGCTTTCTACATATGGCTAGCCAGTTTTCCCATCACCATTTATTAAATAGGGAACCCTTTCCCCATTGCTTGTTTTTCTCAGGCTTGTCAAAGATCACATAGTTGTAGATATGCGGCATTATTTCTGAGGGCTCTGTTCTGTTCCATTGGTCTATATCTCTGTTTTGGTACCAGTACCATGCTGTTTTGGTTACTGTAGCCTTGTAGTATAGTTTGAAGTCAGGTAGTGTGATGCCTCCAGCTTTGTTCTTTTGGCTTAGGATTGACTTGGCGATGCGGGCTCTTTTTTGGTTCCATATGAACTTTAAAGTAGTTTTTCCAATTCTGTGAAGAAAGTCATTGGGAGCTTGATGGGGATGGCATTGAATCTATAAATTACCTTGGGCAGTATGGCCTTTTTCACGATATTGATTCTTCCTACCCATGAGCATGGAATGTTCTTCCATTTGTTTGTATCCTCTTTTATTTCCCTGGGCAGTGGTTTGTAGTTCTCCTTGAAGAGGTCCTTCACATCCCTTGTAAGTTGGATTCCTAGGTATTTTATTCTCTTTGAAGCAATTGTGAATGGGAGTTCACTCATGATTTGGCTCTCTGTTTGTCTGTTGTTGGTGTATAAGAATGCTTGTGATTTTTGTACATTGATTTCGTATCCTGAGACTTTGCTGAAGTTGCTTATCAGCTTAAGGAGATTTGGGGCTGAGACAATGGGGTTTTCTAGATATACAATCATGTCGTCTGCAAACAGGGACAATTTGACTTCCTCTTTTCCTAATTGAATACCCTTTATTTCCTTCTCCTGCCTAATTGCCCTGGCCAGAACTTCCAACGCTAGCAAGACTAATAAAGAGAAAAAGAGAGAAGAATCAAATAGACGCAATAAAAAATGATAAAGGGGATATCACCACCGATCCCACAGAAATACAAACTACCATCAGAGAATACTACAAACACCTCTACGCAAATAAACTAGAAAATCTAGAAGAAATGGATAAATTCCTCAACACATACACTCTCCCAAGACTAAACCAGGAAGAAGTTGAATCTCTGAATAGACCAATAACAGGATCTGAAATTGTGGCAATAATCAATAGCTTACCAACCAAAAAGAGTCCAGGACCAGATGGATTCACAGCCGAATTCTACCAGAGGTACAAGGAGGAACTGGAACCATTCCTTCTGAAACTATTCCAATCAATAGAAAAAGAGGGAATCCTCCCTAACTCATTTTATGAGGCCAGCATCATTCTGATACCAAAGCCAGGCAGAGACACAACAAAAAAAGAGAATTTTAGACCAATATCCTTGATGAACATTGATGCAAAAATCCTCAATAAAATACTGGCAAAACGAATCCAGCAGCACATCAAAAAGCTTTTCCACCATGATCAAGTGGGCTTCATCCCTGGGATGCAAGGCTGGTTCAATATATGCAAATCAATAAATGTAATCCAGCATATAAACAGAGCCAAAGACAAAAACCACATGATTATCTCAATAGATGCAGAAAAAGCCTTTGACAAAATTCAACAACCCTTCATGCTAAAAACTCTCAATAAATTAGGTATTGATGGGACATATTTCAAAATAATAAGAGCTATCTATGACAAACCCACAGCCAATATCATACTGAATGGGCAAAAACTGGAAGCATTCCCTTTGAAAACTGGCACAAGACAGGGATGCCCTCTCTCACCACTCCTATTTAACCAGAGTGCTTTCTACAGTGGCAGAACTAATCTACACTCCCACCAACAGGGTATGTTTCCTGTTCTCTGCAGCTTCATCAGCATCTGTCGTTCCTTCACTTTTTAGTAATAGCCATTATGACTTGCATGAGACGGTATATCTCACTACAGTTTTACTTTGTATTTCTCTGATGGTTAGCGATGCAGAGCATTTTTCATATGTTTGTTAGACACTAGTGTGTCTTTTTATGAGCAGTGTCTGTTCATGTCCTTTGCTTGTTTTTCAGTAGGGTTCTTTGTTTATTGCTTGATGATTTGTTTCAGTTCCCTATAGGTTCTAGATATAAGGCCTTTGTTAGATGCATAGCTTGCCAATATCTTTTCCCATTCTGTATGTTGGCTGTTTGCCCCGTTGATAGTTTCTTTTGCTGAGCAGATACTCCTTAGTTTAATTAGGCCCTACTTGTCTATTTTGTTGTTGTTGCAATTGCTTTTGAGGACTTAGCCAAAAATTGTTTGCCAATGCCAATGTCAAGTACAGTATTTCCTAGGTTGTCTTCCAGGATTTTATAGCTTGAGGTCTTAAATATTTAATCCATTTTGAGTTAATTTTTGTATACAGTGAAATAAAAGGGTCCACTTCAATCTTCTGAATATATCTAGACACTTATCTCAGCACCATTTATTGAATATGCAGTCATTATATCATTGTTTTTGTCAGTCTTGTCAAAGATCAGAGGGTTGTAGGTGTACAGCTTTATTTCTGAGCTTTGTATTATGTTATTTTAGTCTATGTGTCTTTTTGAACGAGGAACAAGGTGTTTTGCTTACTGTGGCCTTACAGTACAGTTTGAAGTCAGATACTATGATGCCTCTGGCTTTGTTCTTTTTGATTAGAAATGCTTGGCTATTCGGGCTCTTTTGGGGTTTCATATTAAATTTTAGAATAGTTTTCTTCCAATTCTGTGAAGAATAATGTTGGTAGTGTGAGAGGAATAGTATTAAGTTTGTAAATTGCTTTGGGCAGTATGGTCATTTTTATGATATTGACTATTCCAATCTATGAACATAGTATTTTTTTCATATATTTGTGTCATCTCTGATTCCTTTCAGCAGTTTTGTAATTCTAATTGTAGAGATTTTTCTCCTCATTGGTTAGCTATATTCCTAGGTATTTCATTTTCATTGTGGCTATTGTAAATGGGATTATGTTCTTCATTTTACTTTCAGCCTGGACATTGTTTGTGTGTAGAAATACTACTTATTTTTGTACATTGATTTTGTATCCTAATACTTGACTAAACTTGTTTATCAATTCTAGAAACTTTATAGCAGAATCTTTAAGATTGTCTAGGTACAGAAACACATGTTTAGTGAGGAGAGATAGTTTGACATCTTCTTTTCATATTTGGATGCCTTTTAATGATTTCTCTCGCTTAATTGTCATGGCTAGGCCTTCTAGTGCTATGTTGAATAGGAGTCACGAGAGTGGGTGTCCTTGTGTTGTTTCAGTTCTTAAGGCAAATAGTTCAAGCTTTTGGCTATTAATTATAATGTTGGCTATAGGTTTGTCATAGATGGCTCTTAGAATTTTGAGATATGTCCCTTTGATGCCTAGTCTGATGAGGGTTTTTATCAAGAAGGGCTGTTGGACTTTACTGAAAAAATTTTATGCATCTATTGAGATGATAATGTGGGTTTTGCTTTTTATTCTTTTTATGTGGTGAGTCACATTTATTGATTTCTGTAGGTTGAACCAGCTTTGCATCCCAGAAATAAAGCCTACTTGATTGTGGTGTATTAACGTTTTGATATGCTACTGGATTTGATTTGCTAGTACTTTTTGTTGAGGATTTGTGTATCTATTAGGCTGGTGCAAAAGTTATTGTGGTTTTGCCATTGAAAGTCATAGCAAAAACTGGCTGAGCGTGGTGGCTAACAGCTGTAATCCTAGCACTTTGGGATGCCGAGAAGGGTGGGTCACTTGAGGTCAGGAGTTACAGTCCAGCCTGGCCAAACTGGCGAAACCCCATCTCTACTAAAAATACAAAAAAAAATATTAGCTGGACATGGTGGCACTTGCCTGTAGTCCCAGCTTCTTGGGAGGCTGAGGCAGGAAAGTTACTTGAACCTGGGAGGTGGAGGTTGCAGCGAGCCGAGATCATGCCGCTGTACTCCAGCCTGGCTAACAGAGGGAGACTCCATCTCAAAAACGAAAAGAAAAGAAAGTAACAGCAAAAACTACAAATACTTTTGCACCAACTTAATATGTTCTTGAGGGAAATTGGTCCGAAGTTTTCTTTTTTCACGGTGTGTCTGCCATATAATGGTATCAGGTTGATGCTGCCTTCATAGAATAAATTAGGGGGTAGCCCCTCCTCTTTGATTTTTTGGAATAGCTTCACTGGGATTGGTATCAGTTCTTTATATGTCTGCTTGAATTGGACTGTGAATCCATCTGGTTCAAAGCTTTTATTTTGGTTGGTAGGTTCTCTATTATTGATACAATTTTAGGACATTTCCTTTTAAATCCTTTCAATTTCACTTATCATGGCAAAAGGCCATTGATCAGTGGCATAAACTCTGTATGAAAATAGTACATTACGAGGCATCTTAACTGTGGGTGAACAGAATTGATTTTAAACTTAAGTCACTAATTGTGGCTTTGGTGACAAAGTGAGTTAGGAATACACAGCAAAATGCCAATACCAGATTGAGAAAAGATTGATGTATTTAAAGTCCTAACCTGTAAAGCTTCTAACTGAAAGGATCCAGCTGTTCACAGGAAAAGGCTTTTAGCACTATTGTCACAGGGATAGGACATGTTAGGGGAATTTTGTGAATAAGAGGAGCTTCACAAATTAAAGATATTCAATGCTTTATATCTTCCTAAAACATAAGAAAACATAGAGTACACATAAATATTAGGTATATCATTTATACCTATAATATATTTTATTTTCAATTTTAAAAGTTTAATCATAGTGAAGAAATATTGGTTCCAGAATATAACAATAGTCCAAAATCCAATAGGGCCATCATTAAATTTTAAAGTTCCAAAATGATCTCTCGTTTGACTCCGTGTCTCACATCCAGATCACACTGATGCAAGCGGTGGACTCCCACAGCCTTGGGCAGCTACATCTCTGTGGCTTTGCAGGGTACAGTCACCCTCCCAGCTGCTTTCACTGACTGGCATTGAGCGTCTGAAGCTTTTCCATGTGCACAGTGCAAGCTGTTGGCGCATCTACCATTCTGGGATCTGGAGGACAGTAGCCATCTTCTCACAATTCCAATAGGCAGTGCTCCAATGGGGACTCTATGTGGGGGCTCTGACCCCACATTTCCCTTCTGCAGTGCCCTCACAGAGGTACTCCATGACGTCTCTGCCCCTGCAGCAAACTTCTGCCTGGACATTCAGGCATTTCCATACATCCTCTAAAATCTAAGTGGAGGTTCTCAATCCTCATTTCTCGATTTCTGTGCACACACAGGCTCAACACCACATGGAAGTTGCCAAGGACTGGGGCTTGCACCCTCTGAGGCAATGGCCCAAGGTATACCTGGCATCTTTTAGCCATGACTGACACTGAAGCAGCTGGAATGCAGGGCCCCATGTTCTGAGACTGCACAGAGCTGGGGGACCATAGGCCCTGCCTACAAAACCATTTTTTCTTCCAAGGCATCTGGGCCTGTAACAGGAAGGCTGCCACCAATATCTCTGACATGCCCTGAAGACATTTCCACACTGTCTTGGTGATTAACATTCATTTCCTCATTACTTATGCAAATTTCTGAAGCAGGCTTGAATTTATCCCATGAAAATGGGTTTTTCTTTTCTGTGGCATTGTCAGACTGCAAATTTTTCAAATTTTTATGCTCTGCTTCCTCTTAAATGCTTTGCTGCTTAGAAATTTCTTCCACCAGATACACAAAATCATCTCTCTCAAGTTCAAAGTTCCACAAATCTCTAGGGCAGGGCCAAAATTCTGCCTGTCTCTTTGCTAAAGCTTAGCAAGAGTGACCTTTGCTTCATTTCCCAATAAGTTCTTCATCTCCATCTGAGACTACCTCAGCCTGGACTTCGTTGTCCACAGCACTATCAGCCTTTTGGTCAAAGCCATGAAACAAGTCTCTAGGAAATTCCAAAATTCCAAACTCCAAACATCTTCCTGTCTTCTTCAGAGCCCTCCAAACTGTTTCAACCTCTGCTCATTATCCAGTTCCAATGTTGCTTTCACATTTTTGGGTATATTTACTTATATTTATATCTATCATTTCTGACCACCTGAGTAAAAGTATCATGTAGTGTATAAACATTTATCAAATATAAGGAAGCATCCAAGGAAATGGAAGAAAATTTATTGTTGAATATTAATTTTATTGTTGCTGCTTTTATTCTTGGATCAGATGTAGAGGTTTTCCTGAGCAGAGATTGGGTTTATGCAAATGTATACAGGGCCTAGTAGGTAACTTAAACATACAGACAGGTATATGAGAATATCAGTGTAGGAGATACTGTCAAGCTGGAAAACTCACCTGCCCCATCTTTATAAGTGGTATGGCTGTTATTTAGTTTCAGCTTATAGATACTTAAAGTATCAGTTCAATCTTGGCAAACTTTTGTATTTTTTAAAGAAAAAGCCATAAATCAAATATTTAACTGTAATTTTCCTATTCTTAAATGTTGACCCTCTCTTACTCACTACATATCTATCTATCTATCTATCTATCTATCTATCTATCTATCTATCTATCTATCTATCTGTCTATCTACACAAACACTCATAGGAGTGTGTATTAGTCCATTCTCACATTGCTAAAAGAAAATACCTAAGATTGGGAAATTTATAAAGGATAGATGTTTAATTGACTCATAATTCAGCATCACTGCAGAGGCCTCGGGAAATTTATCATCATGGCAGAAGGCCAAGGGGAATCAAGGCACCTTCTTTACAAGGTGGCAGGAGGAGAAGTGCTGAGAGAAGGGAGAAGAGCCCCTTATGAAAACATCAGATCTCGTGAGAACTCACTCACTATTTTGGGAACAGCATGGAGAAACTGCCCCCATGATCCAATTACCTCCACCTGGTATCTCTCTTAAAACGTGGGTGTTATGAGGATTATAGGGATTATAATTCAAGATGATATTTGGGTGAGGACACAAATCATAACCATATTATTCAATGACAATATGTATTATTTAGAAGACTCCCAAGAAACAAAACCAAATGACAAACAGAAAAAGATAGATTTATCTTGAGGAATTGACTCATGAGATGGAAACTGAGAAGCCTCAGGATCTGCTATATGCAAGCTGCAGGCCCATGAAAGCTAATAGCGTAGTTTAAGTTCAAACCCACAGGCCAGAAAGCCAGGCAGCCAATGGCATAAATCCTCATCTACATCTGAAGGCCCAAGAATCAGAAGCACAAATACCTCAGGGCAGGAGATGGGCATCCTAGCTCAAAGCACAGAGAGTAAACTTACCTTTCCTCCACCTTTTTATTCTATTCAGGCCCTCAACACATCAGTGTTACCTACCCACATTAGTGAATGAGATCTTTTTTACTCAGGGTACACTCTGCAAAAAGAGTTATTTTACTCTTCCAAAAGAACTCTGCAGACACATCTAGAAATAATGCTTTTCCTTCCACCTGACCCATCCCTTAGCCCATTCAAGTTTACACAAAAAATTAACCGTATTTTTCTATTTTTATTTCCTTCATCTGCTACAACGCAGACTCCAAAGCACAGAAATGTTTTTCTAGCATGTATACCCATGCATAATAAGCATACGTAGTAGTACCTGGTACACTATATTCAATAAACATTTTTTGAATAAGTTTAACAAAAAAGAGTGAATAAGTATATCCTCACAGGAGATTCAGAAAGCAAGCTCATAAATACTAAGTGGAGCTTTTTCTGTATAGTACCCTTTTAAATGGCAATGGTACATAAACGAACAATATTTTTTGTCTTCAAGTTTCTAATATTATAACATTCACATCTATAAAATTAAAAATTCTAATTCAATAGAAAATATTAATAATAATAGAGCTGCAAAAGCTCGGTTAGGAATGAACCAAAGGTATTCCATACTAAGGGTATGATACTGATTTAGATTCTAAGCTAAAAAATGTTGCCATGGGTGATACATTTTCAAGATCACTACCATATTTAGCAAATTTTTGGAGCATTTACAGTGAGACAGAAATTATGCTGAACTCTGGAGATGCAAAGATGAATATTACTGGATTACTGTTTTCTATATTTTGACAATGTTTTAGCTAGTATCCTAAGTATTGATAGAATATGACTTTGAGAGCATTTGAGTGACTTCTCTTGAAATTGTGCATTCTACACAGTAATAACTGAAATTTTCAGCAAATTTATAATGTTAAACTCAGGTTTTACAGGCACAGATAAAACACACTGACATTATCTTTTAAGTTAAAACTACATGTTAATTATTTCTGCACAGTTTGGGTAACTAATACAATTACATTTAGAAAATATATTGTTGTATAACAGTGAAGTGTCTGAACCTTCTATGTCAGTGTTCAATAAATTGAATTTGACATGCCCAAGGGGCTCACCAAGAAGGTGCACTCAAGGAAAGCAGACTGTTTCAGACATGACCTTGCCATTTAACAAGTCATATCAGAGCCACACAGATTAGTTCCAGTTTGTTCTCTGAGGTGAACATATTCGGGATATTAAGACTGTGGCAGTGGCTTTAAGCAATTTTGGAAAGGAGTGAAAAAACAGGAATATTGTCAACTGTCCAATTCAAAAACTATTGGCTGAATGCTTTATTTCTGGGCTATATTTGATTATCCGTATCTTCCAAAAAGAAATTATAGACACATTACAGTGAAAGACATATATGCGATCCCTGGCACATAATAGGTACTCAGTAAATATTGTTGACCTATGACTGAAATAATACATGTTACACAATTGATAAAGCATACAATAAAATAATAGAAAATAAATTAATATACCAAAGTAATAGGCTCTGGTATATTAACTTATCAAATATAAGGAATCATTACAAGGGCTGAAGAAAATTTCTTATTGGATATTAATTTTATTGTTGCTGCTTGTATTCTTGGATCAGATTTAGAGGTTTTCCAGAGAAGAAATTGGGCTTACACAAATGTTTACAGGGACTAGTAGGTAACTTAAATCTGCAAATAGACAGGTATATGAGAGTATCAGTGAAGGAGATACCGTCAAGCTGGAAGACTCACTTGCCCCATCTTTATAAGGGGTATAGCTGTTGTTTCGTTCCAGCTTATAGATACTTAGTGAAGGTATCAGTTCAATATTGCCAGACTTTTGTATTTTTGTAAAGAGAAAGCCATAAATTAAAAATTTAACTGTAATTTTTCTATACTTAAATGTTGACTATACACACAGACACACATACGCAGAGACATACATTTTTACTTGGGTAATGTTGACTCTACACACAGACACACATACACAGAGGCATATATTTTTATTTGGGTAAATGTATAAAGATCAGACTATTAGATTACAACCATTGGTTGATAAAGGATTTTTTTCTGGCATATAAAAGCATAAACGAGGGCCTACTGAGTTAACAGCTGTATATATGATGGATCTGGCCCTCCTAGAGCAGCATGTTTATTAAATTATTTTGAAGAATAACTTTTGGCATGTCTTGTTTTATTGGTTTAATGGCTATTATTTTTCATTTTTAAACCTCATGTTATAAGCACAGATCCTTAGCATTAAATTATTACAAATCTTAAACTCAACATCCCAATGTATAAAATAGATGTATTATTATATCTCAAGTTAAAAACAGTGGAAGTAACACTATTGTCATTCAACCTTCAAACCCATTTTACTCTTATTATGTAGAGAAAATGCTTTAATCTGACGATATAGGACAAAAGCAGGGAACACCTGCCTTGTGCTCTGGCCTAGATCCCAAGCTCACATTCCACCCACAGCTGGGATGGGCATGCAGCAATCTGCTTTGCCTTGGGTGCTGGTAACTGGATAAGGAGAACACAGTGGTGCTTGAAAAACTCGGAAGTGCCAGTGACCCTGACGCCCTAAAGTGAGTGTTACAGAGTGCTACAGCTCATTCAGTCCTTCTGCCCCACTGCAGCCAGCAGTTCCAGGGCTGACCTGCCCCGCTGTTGTTTCCCATCATGTGGAGTGACTGCCTGGCACCCACGCAGGATGGAGGGCTACAGTATTACAGCCTTTCTTGTACCTGTGTTTGGTGGGTACTGAGTTCTTGTCCAGCATACAAGAATGGGGTTATGCTGACGACCAAACGGTGAAAAGGGTGGAAAAAAGTTTTATTGAGTAACAGAACAGCTGTCAATAGAGAGGGGACTCGAAGTGGGTGGTCCCCCACCCAAAAGCAGGTAGTCCCTCCCAACCAAAGTTGGGTAGTCCCGCCCACCTGAAGGTGGGTAGTCCCAAAGTGTGGCTGAGTCCAGGACTTTTATGGGCTCAGAAAAGGGGAGTGTGTGCTGATTGGTTTATGAGTATGCAAAAAAGGTTAAAACAAAGGCACCACACAAAGCTAGGCGCAACAGTGTAAAAAACCAATTAGGGAAGGGTAGGTATATATTTCAAGTAGATGGAATGGGGATCAATCTGGGAAAAAGCACACCAAGTGGGAAGAGAGGTTCTCAATCTGGTCCATGGATTTATCTGAGACTTGTAGCCTGGCTTTCAGGCTTTAAACTGTCTTTGGTTTGAAGGTCTGGTTTCATCAGGGACCCACCCATATCTGCCTAGGGATTTGTCTGCCTCCTGCTGCTATCAATGTCGGGAGATATTTTTTATTTTCAGGACTTGGGAATAGGGAGAAGAGGGATAGCGTTCCTGGAATCTCCTAAGAAGTCAGAAATGCTGCTAAACAATTCACCATGCATAAGACAGCCTCTCCCATAAAAATGAGTTATCTTTGCCCAGATGGCAGTAGTGCTAAGGCTAAAAATCCTCCTTTAGAAAATCAAAGTCCGGTCATGAGGTATGTGCTGGGCACATCATTATTGTTTGAAACTATGTTTTAAGTTTTATATATTTCAACATTTGTGGGAAGAGCTGGCAATTTCCAAAATAAATGCAGAGAGGGGAAAGAAAAACACAATCAAGCATAGAAAAGCATTATCCCAATAATAACAATCTGTGAAGAAATACCAAGAATAAAAAGTAATTCCATGAGGACTAATTGTTTCAGTCTTCCTGCTCCAGGGCACATCTTATCTAATGAATAAAACTAGGCCCAAGAAAAACAGTTGTTCTAAGAAATAAAGCTAGAATCCAAAATGGAAAAGCATCTATACCCAGACAAAAAATAATTTCAAGGTCTGTGTTTGCAGACATATGAGGACTGCCAAAAGTTGAGAGAGACATTTGTTCAGATCAATATAAAAATGTGCCATTACAAGAAACATTACTATGGTCATGCTTCTTCCATAAATGAATAAAGCTAATAGGCAGGCATTCTTGGATTTTTGTTTGGCACAGCAGAAACTAGAATTTATCTTAGTGCTCTATTAACACTTCAGGATCACTAACACATCATAAAGTCATATTAGATACGGTAAAACGTAGGAAATATACTATTCTAACATTTAAGAAAGCTAGCATTTTCTATTAGTTTTCTTGACTTACTTTCAGCATTGCTTTTTTGCTTGTTTTGTAATTTGCATGATCATTTTCTGTCTTGGAATCATGTTTATTCTGAGTTTCCCACCAAAGAAGCAGATATTCTAGGTACAAAATGACCTTAAAAGTAATAAGCTGTTATGTATGTGATTAGAAGTGTTGCTATGAGCTTAAGGACAGATTTTAGACTCATAAATTATATTGTGACAGTTTGTCATTGTTTGCCTTTTTGAAAATAGTTGTCTGTAATTTACCAACCTTACATCTAACTGCTATATTTCTGATTGTAGCTAAAAATGCTTTCTCTGAGGAAAAAATGGATAGTATGGTTCATGGAAGAAAAATAATATCATGAAAATGTCAGGTCTTAGAGTGGTAATTTGGGCTTCTTCTGCTGCCTGGCTACCACATGACCTTGAGCAATGCCTGGCTTCTTTGGCCTTTAATTTATCCATTTCTAAGTGAGCATAATACCACAAGATGAAGCTCATGAGATTGTTATGAGGAGACTCTAATAAAAATGCACTTTTCAAAAACGCTGCATAAATGCTAAATAGAGTAAAATATGCCTTTCTTCCAATACATTTTTGAGAGCTTTTCATTTTGGGCTCTCCTTTAATGATGACCACCTCATGGAGCTTCAGTAACCTTTTCAAATACCATGCAAGTAATTCTTTATTTCTATGAATGCACGGGACATTTAGATCTGTCTGTTCTTCACACAGAGAAGCAAATTGATCATTCAATATATACTCTGCTGTTTATACACAAATATGTGATTTTTTTCATAACTGATTCAAGGATAAAGGACATAACATTTTCTTTCACAGTAGACTAAAATATTGTAGTTCATATTTGGGTACAAATGAAAGTATGGTAGATTCAATAGTTATATTTAAATTAATTAAAAATTTAGTGGATTTTAGAGCAAATATAATATGATGACAGCACAATTAAATAACTCTCTTGTAACAAACTCAAGTGAAGATATGGGGATTATACTCTAGGTTAGATTAGTTACATTTTTTTAAAAAAAATGTATTTCCATATATGCTGTCACAGATAAATGAATTGAAAATAAATTATCTAAAAATTTTGAGTAGACTAGGCTTCCAGAATTGGTATAATTCATTCTTTCAACTATGATATATTTTAACAAATGCATTAATATTAAATTAATGAAATTATGAAGTTATATGGCTTTAAATGTCTCAAAATCCTAGTGACTGAAAGTATACAGGCATTGCACACATACGTAGCCCTCATTTGTAGGCCCTATATTTCCTAGAAAAATTGGTTCAAATCAAATTGTATGTATAAACGTTCAACGTTATCATTATTTTCATTTCAAAAAGGTGAAAATATCATGGACTCAAAAGAAACCAAGCATCTGAAGCATGTAATTTTACATTATAGTGATACATATGTTATCTTACATTTCTAGACTGCTAAAATGTTGGAAACCAGAGACAACAGGAGTAATTTATAGTCTAGGATTCTCAAAAAGGGCTGCTCATTTCAGTTACCTTTGAAATTCAAAATAATAATGATAGCAATAATAATAATAATAATTTTATGGGGCTTGACTTGATTTACGAGATCTGAGTCTGGGTCTCAAATTTTAAAAATCAGTTCCTCAGTAATTCTTCTGTGTAACTCATGAAAGAAATCATTGATCTAATCAACATAATGTTTAACAGAGGAGAAAACAGAGTCCCAGAAAGGTTGAATAATTTAGCATGAATGTATAGCTAATTGGCAAAACTAACTCTAGAGTTTAAATCTCCAGGGAAAGAGACTACATTATAACATTTTTTCCCTGAAAAAGAAAATATGTTTTTAGACTACAATTCCATAAGTTTCAATTCCATAAGTGAGTTTAGTATCTTCCATTTTATACATGTGCATGTGTGTATACACTTCACCCTTTATTTTGTAGCCATGAGATTGCTTCCCTCAATAAATGCAGAAAACTTCAGCATTAGCTCGTGAAGAGTTGATTTTCTTAGAAACAATTAAAATTTTAAAAAATATTCTGATTATTTTTTCAGGATTCTTATAAACACCAGAGTTATTGGACAAGAAATATGATCCATAGAGTGAGAGGACAAAATGGTAAGATCTGTAAAATACCCAGGCTCCTGAGAGCTACACATTTCATGTAAAAGGGTTCAGAGGGACACAATGGTGTCAGAAATGGCTCAGTTTCTGGGAATTGTGGATTTGATTTGGAATTTTGTTAATAGTGCATTAGTGATGCCATTAACTGCTTTTTACATATGGCACTAGGTTGGTTTACTTGTTCAACAACTATAATTGAACACCTTTTCCCAACGTCAAAAATTCTAACTTTAATACAATGAAAAGAGTGAACATAGATGGATTATCATGTTCAAATTTCTCCTAAAATACTCTAAACACTGAATGGTCATTTGATTTAGATTAACCTTATTAAACATTAATGTTATGGTACATGATTTATTCTTCCTTAGGGAGTCAGAGTCATTGATATGGAGACTTTAAAAAATACACATATAATATAATATATATAATGTTATGAACAATAATAAATGAAGTCCAGATAATAGCAACATCAACACAAATGTCTATACACAGTCCAAGCTGCTTCTCTGACCACCACATTGGTATAATTAATTGCCTATTTTACATAGTCACTCAAATGTCTAAAGGCATTTCATGCTATTTAGCAGGATTTTTTTCCAGTTCTTAAAATTCTGATAAAGTACATAACATAAAATTTATCATCTTAATCATTTTTTATCATACAGTTCAATGGTATTGATTTCTTTCATAATTTTGTGTAACAATTACTACTATTCATCGGCCGGGTGTGGTGGCTCATGCCTGTAATCCCAGCACTTTGGGAGGCCGAGGCGGGCAGATCACGAGGTCAGGAGATCGAGACTATCCTGGCTAACATGGTGAAACCCTGTCTCTACTAAAAATACAAAAAATTAGCTAGGCATGGTGGCAGGTGCCTGCAGCCCCAGCTACTCGGGAGGCTGAGGCAGGAGAATGGTGTGAACCCGGGAGGTGGAGCTTGCAGTGAGCTGAGATAGTGCCACTGCACTCCAGCCTGGGGACAGAGTGAGACTCCATTCAAAAAAAAAAAAAATTACTACTATTCATCTCCATAACATTTTTCATGTTGTAAAGCTGAAATTTTATACTCATTAAACAATAGCTCCTCTTTCCTCCCTCCCCTCATCTCTTGCAATCACCATTCTACTTTTTGTCTCTACGATTGTAAATACTGTATCACAAATGAGTGGCATCATACAGTACTTTTCTTTTTGTGACTGGCTCATTTCACTTAGCATTATTTCTTCAAGGTTATTGGATGAGACTTGTTTTTGTGTTTTAAGGCCAAAGAGTATCCCATGATGTTTGTGTGTGTGTGTATATATATATATATATATAGGTATATGAGTGTATGTGTGCATGTGTTTGTGTGTGTATACATACATACATACCACATTTTGCTTATCTATTTATTAATTTTGCTTAGCTATTTATTCATCAATGGACACTTGGGTTTTTGTTACTTCCACATTTTAACTATTATGAGTAATGCTGCCATGAATATGGATGTACAAACATCTCCTTGAGACATTGTTTTCATTTATTTCTGGTATATACTGAGTGGAATTGCTGTATCATACAGTAATTTCATTTTCAAATTTTTGATAAATTTCTATACTGTTTTTTCACATTACACGTACCATTTTACATTCCCACAAACAGTGGACAAAAAATTACATTTCTCCACTGGAATTACAGTAGATTAATCTTTCCTTGAAAGTACAAAGCTGAAATTTACTAAATAGCAGTTCCAAATGACTTGTCTACCAATCTAAACATTCCTTTTTTTCGTCTTCAGAATTTAATATTCTATCCCTTCTTTAAAAACTCACTTTAAATTAAAAGTACCTCTAACAATTTTATAAAATTATTTAAACATACAGTGTCATCTATATTCAAAACATCTCTCTGAATGATTATGCTACATAAAATACACATGGTGTATTCACTTATGCCATTTAGCATTTTTAAGATAAGAACAACAAACTTAAAAAGGTCAAATACACAAGAATGTATGAGATTGCAAAAGGTAAAGCTGAAATTTATACAAGTCTTATGATGCCAAATATAATTTTTACATTTCATCATAATTTTCTTCTATAAAAAATACAGTATTCTGGCCCAGCGCAGTGGCTCACGCCTGTAATCCCAGCACTTTGGGAGGCTGAGGCGGGCGGATCACAAGGTCAGGAGATCGAGATCATCCTGGCTAACAAGGTGAAACCCCATCGCTACTAAAAATACAAAAAATTAGCCAGGCGTGGTGGCAGGTGCCTGTAGTCCCAGCTACTTGGGAGGCTGAGGCAGGAGAATGGCTTGAACCCAGGAGGTGGAGCTTGCAGTGAGCTGAGATCGCGCCACTGCACTCCAGCCTGGGTAACAGAGTGAAACTCCATCTCGAAAAAAGAAAAAAAAGAAAAACAATATTCTGAATGTAGATAACTTTCTGAGCAAGGTGTTTCTATTAAATAAGCCAAATCAACAACTGATATTCCAGTTGTTACATGTAATCTTCTTGTTTCTGGGCTCTCATGAAATGCTATAAATGTTCAGAAACATAAATGATAAGATATTTTAGAGCTCAATTTTTACATAATTTAAATGTAACTTAGTTCAAACTATTTGTTTTATGCATGAGGAAGCTAAGCCTCTCCTGCCCCCAGAAAAATACAAGCTCTCAGTCAGTGCCACACACCTATTTGGTGGCTAAGAGGAGACGAGTATCAATTTTTGTTCTAAATGTTTTTTGCTATGCAGTCTTCAAGTAATCATCTATCTACAAGAATGGAAAATGGCCTACATTAACTCCCTGGCTAGACAGTGTCTCATAAACATACTAGGATCAATGAATCAAAACCTCTAGTGTGAGATCCTGGCATCATTGCTTGTATAAAATTGAACATAAAATGTAGCTTGTGTTGAGAAGTAATGATTTTAAACCTGCAATCATTAAATATTAACACATGACAGACCACATATTTGACAGCGATCTTATAAAACTTTTATCATATTGTAACTTTTCTGTGTTTATATACACAAGAACTATTGTATTAGAGTTGCTTACAGTACTCAGAATAGTAACATTCTCTGCAGGTTTGTAGCCTGGGAGCAATAGGCTTTACCTTATAGCCTAGGTGTTTAGTAGACTGTACATTTTAGGTTTATGTAAGTATACTTTACGATAGTTGTGCAATGACAAAGTTGCTTACCAACATATCTTTGTCAATAAGAGGCATGACTATCTAGTTTCCAAATATAGTCTTGAGCACTTAAACTGCCCTTTATTAACTCAGTTGGATCCCTGTTTCCTATTCTTTCAAAAATCCCGTTTTCTAGTGTTCCTCTATTCTTTGTGCATGTGTATGCACAAACACATGCATTTTTCATCACTTCTACACTAAAGAGAGAATAGTTTACCTTACTTCTATATCTATAAAAAAGAGAGGGAAAATTCTACTTTAAGCATTTGCATGAATGCCTTAGTATATGATGAAAGTGTATGTCTGTGGACCACTTGAAAATGAAATAGAAAACTGTTCGAATTTAAAAATCTTGTAGCTTGTTTCTTCTAAAATTTTACCTTTATACTATCAGATTTGTGTACTTCACTAAAAATTGCTGAATAAAATAAGAAAATGGTATTTTATTCCCATATGTTTGCCCTACTTTCTTTTCTCCACCATTTTCTTTAAGGTAGCGAATTATTAAGCAATAAGTTTAAAATTTGAAATTACAGTTACATTTTAATGCATCATTTGGTCTTCATCAGTAAAAGTTGGTTTCTTTTTTCTGTAGGACTGTGAATGACAAATGATTAACCAAACAGTTTTTTAAATGCAGACTGTCCCATGATACACATATTAATTTAATGAATAATAATAAAAAAGTAAAAAAATTCATTTTGGGTAAATAATATTGTTAATATACAAATGAGCCCACAGGTCTGAGTAAATGTGATATATGTATGTTATTAATAGTAAAGAACATTTATCCCGATATGGTATGTGATCAGTACCTCAATATATTAAGCACGTAAGTGTATATATAAAATCAGGTATTTATATTACATACAAGTTTCAATAATGTCTTCACATGAGCAATTTTATGAGGTCATCATTAAAATTCTGGATATACATATACTCTTAAATAAAACAGAAAATCCAAGAAGTGAATCAAAATTGCTTTATGAGAAAGCTATAAAATTAGCTGTGTATTTGGATAGCTGCCTTATTCTCCTTGAATAGCAAAGAGAACTTGCTCTCCTAGAGTAAATTTTTTTAAATGTTCCATATTTTACTAATTAACAAATGAAAAGTAAACTAAAACGTCAGAAATGTTTTCAAGTTTGTGAGTATGATTATGTATTATTTTGTAAAATTGAAATAAATAAAGGGACTTTCAAAGCTTGGTTTTATCACTCAGATTTGAGTTTCTGTGAAACATTTTCTGAGGAAAAGAAAATAAATATTTATAGTCTAATTATAAAAATATGTCTACAATGCTTATGAAATATTTAGAATAAATGTAATTTATAATCTGAATTCCTTTCATCATTAGTATATAAAGATCAAAAAACATCAACTCAGTGGGTTGGAAATATTGATAAAATATAAAGTCTGTCTTCATTTACCACAGGCTTCTGTTTTCCAACCTTTCTTTGACAAGATATGTCACCTTGACAAGCCAGTTACCATAAATGACTTACAACTCCCTGAACCCTGTATTTAATATAGTCAGGACCCCACACTTCAAATTGTCATACACCATTATTATGTTTCAGGATGTCAGTCTGTTATCTGAAGGATAGTACCTCCCCATGTGTAAATTCTTCTGGTATTTGTCTTTTGGTGTCAGCATCAAAAGATGTGATCTTTGATCACTAATCTAATAATTTATGGAGCTGTAAACAGACAATAAAGCAAGAATTTTGTTTTGATTGATAGATTGTTTTGTGAATTTTGGATTAAGGCAATGACTTCAGTGATTGCTCATGTCTTACATCATTTAGGTTCAAACAGAAACTTTCATGCTTGCAGAATGTAAACAAAAACACTTTAAAAAATCTTTTTATGTCATGCAGTTTTTAAATGTAATTGTTAATGCAGTTATTCTCCAAATGCATATTAAAATTTGAGTCTTTTTTACATCTGTGTGTGATAAACAGTACAATTTCAAATGATACACGTATATAAAGAATGGTCAGGAGGGTATGAATGAAGATGGCAGAATAGAAGGCTCCATCAATTATCCCCACAAGGATAACAGTTTAACAAGTATCTTCAGACAAAAAGCACATTTATAAGAATCAAAAATCAGATGAGCCCTCATGGCACCTGGTTGTAATTTCATATAGCTGAAAGAGGGCACTGAAGAGGTAGGAAAAACAGTCTTGAATGGCAAATGCCACCCCTCTTACATTCCCCAGCAGCAGCTGAGTGGTTCAGGGAGTGTTCCTGTGCTCTGGGGAGAGTGAGGGAACAGCAATTGTGAGGCCCTACCTCAGTGCTGACCTGTTATAGCAGAAGGAAAAACTGGAACAAATTCAGCTGATGCCTGCCCACAGAGGTAACATTTAAAACAGGCTTAGCCAGAGGGAAATCCTCAATCCCAGCAGTCAGACTTGAGTTCCTGCAAGCCTTGCTATTGTGGGCTAAAGAGCTCTGAGGAACCAAATAAACTTGAAAGACAACTAGGACAAAAAGACTGCAAATCCTAGAATCCTGGTGCTGAACTGGGCCCTGAGTCAGGGGAATGGGGGAAAATGTGATTTGCTACAACACCATCCTTGGCAGCTAAAGGAGTGCTGGCATCACTCCTTCCATAACCCCAGACTGCACAGCTCAGCGCTCCAAAAGAGTTTCCTTCCTGCCATTTGAGGAGAGGAGAAAGAAGAGTGGGGAGGACTTTGTTTTACATCTTGTATACTAGCTCACCTATAACAGGATAGGGTACCGGTCAGAGTAGGTAGACCCTCTTTTCAGGCCCTTTCTCTGGGATAACATTTATAGACACATCTTGGACCAGAAGAGAACCTGCTGCTTTAAAGGAAAGAACCCAGTCCTGACAACCTTCATCACCTACTAACTAAAAAAACCCTACCCTGGAGAAACTAGCAGTGACACCCATGTACTATGTTGAAGGCCTTAGGTGAGACTCAGACTTATTGGCTTCAGGTGAGAATCAGCACATTTTTTGCTGTGGTAGTTATGTGGAGAGATTCATTCTGCTTTAGAAAAGTGGGAGGAAAAGTAAAAGGGACTTTGCCTTACACTTTAGGTACCAAGTTGGCCACAGTGGGGTAGAGAACCAAGTAAGTTCTTGGGGTCATTGATTCCAGGAATTGACTCTTGAATGGCATTTCTGGACCTGCCCTGAGTCAGAGGGGAGTTCGCTGTCCTGAAGGGAGAGTCCCAGGCCAGTGAGCTTTCACCACAGGCTGACCGAAGTGTCCCTGGGATTAAAGGGAACATCAGTGATAGTCTGTCAGTACTTCCCATGGGTCTGTGGTGATGGTGGCCACAGGGTGGGTCTCCTCTGCCTTTGTAAAGAGGAAGAAAAAGTGAAAAGGACTGCATCTTGTGGTTTGAGTACCAGCTGAGCTGCAGTACATTAGAACACCAGGTAGACTTCTAAGGTTTTTAACTAATCCCTTGTCCCCTGATGGCAGCTCTTGACCCACTCAGGGCCTGAGAGAGCTCATTGCCCCAAAACGAAGAACAAAGGTCTGGCTGGCTTTGTCACCTAATTAATGAGTGTAGAACTCTAGGGCCTTGAGCAAACACAGGTGAAAGCCAGGGAGTGGTTACAGCAGGTATTTGGTGAGACCCACTGCTGTGCTAACATCATGGTAAACCCAGGGCAGTCATAGCGATGTTGGCCACTGGAATGCTCCAGATGGCTCAGAGCAGAGAGAGAGAGATTCTCTATTGATTTGGAACAAAGTAAGGGAAGAGAACAAGAGACTCCACCGGGTGATCCAGATACTTCTCCCAGATCTTGTTCAAAACCTTCAAGGCAGTACCCCAAGTTTGCAAGAAGCCTTCCCAAGAAGACAGGTACAAATAAGCCCAGACTCTGAAGTCCACAATAAATATCTAACTTTTCAATGCCCAGACACAGAAAAATGTCCACAATAGCAAGATCATTTAGGAATACATGAACTCACTAAATGAAATCAACAAGGCAAGAGGGACCAATTCTGTAGAAAAAGAGATATGTGATCTTTTCGACACAGAATTCAAAATAGCTCTGTTGAGGAAACTAAAATA
Source organism: Gorilla gorilla gorilla (assembly GCF_029281585.2). Taxonomy (NCBI): domain Eukaryota; kingdom Metazoa; phylum Chordata; class Mammalia; order Primates; family Hominidae; genus Gorilla; species Gorilla gorilla. Next base: position 177,453,244 of record NC_086017.1, read on the forward strand.
AATTCAACATAATAAAGAGAAAGAGTTCAGTATTCTACCAGATAAATTTAACAAACAGATTTAAGTAATTAAAAAGAATCAAGCCGAAATTTTGGAACTGAAAAATGCAATTGACATCTTGAGGAATGAAGCAGAGTCCTTTAATAGCAGAATTGATAAAGCAGAAGAAAGGATTAGTGAGCTTGAAGACAGGCTATTTGAACATGCAGTTAGAGGAGACAAAAGAAAAAGAATAAAAAATAGGCCGGGCGCAGTGGCTCAAGCCTGTAATCCCAGCACTTTGGGAGGCTAAGGCAGGTGGATCACTAAGTCAGGAGATCGAGACCATCCTGGCTAACACGGTGAAACCCTCTCTCTACTAAAAATACAAAAAAATTAGCCGGCCATGGTGGCAGGCACCTGTAGTCCCAGCTATTCAGGAGGCTGAGGCAGAAGAATAGCGTGAACCCGGGGTACGGAGCTTGCAGTGAGCCAAGATCACACCACTGCACTCCAGCCTGGGCAACAGAGCAAGACTCCGTCTCAAAAAAAAAAAAATGAAACTTATCTATAGGATCTAGAAAATAGATTCAAATGGCAAATCTAAGAGTCATTGGCCTTGAAGAGGAGGTAGAGAAAAAGACAGGGGTAGAAAGTTTACTCAAAGGGTAATAACAGAGAACTTGCCAAACCTAGAGAAAAATATCAATATCCTAACAAAAAAGTTATAGAACACCAAGCAGATTTAATCCAAAGACTACCTCAAGGCTTTTAATAATCAAATTCCCAAAGGTCAAGGATAAAGAAAGGACCCTAAAAGCAGCAGCAGAAAAGAAACAAATAATATAAAATAGAGCTCCAATACATCTATCAGCAGACTTTTTAGTGAAAATCTTACAGGCCAGGATAGAGTGGCATGATGTATTAAAGTGCTAAAGGAAATAAGCTTTTACCCTAGAATGGAATATCTGAGAAAAATATCCTTCAAACACAAAGGAAAATGAAGATTTTCCAAGACAAACGAAAGCTGAGGAATTTCATCCACACCACAGCTGTCCAATTAGAAATGCTAAGGATAGTACTTCAGTCAGAAATAAAAGGATGTCAAAGAGCAAGAAGATGTAATCTGAAGGTAGAAAACTCACTGGTAATAGTAAGTACACAGAAATACAGAAAGTGTTACAACACTGTAACTATTGTGTTTAATTACTATTATCTTAAGAAGAAATTCTAAACAATAAACAAATTTAAAAAACTTTTAAAGACATAGCAATTAAGATATAAATAGAGGGAGCAAACATTTAACAAGTGGGAAAATGAAGTTAAGGTGTAGAGCTTTTATTTATTTTTTTGGCTGGTTGTTTGTGCAAACAGTGCTTTATCAGCTTAAAGTCATAGTTTACAGGATAGAATTTTCAAGCCTTATAGAAAGCTCCAGCAAAACACATACAAGGAGACACAAAAAGCATATAGGAAGAAACTAAATTGTATCACCAGAGAAAATAACTGTCCCTAAAATGAAGGCAAGAAAGGAAAGGAAAGAAAGGAAGGAAGGAAGGAAGGAAGGAAGGAAGGAAGGAAGGAAGGAAGGAAGGAAGAGAAAGAAAGAAAGAGACAGAGAGAGAGAAAAAAAAAATAAAGGCAGGCTGGCCACAAACCAAGCAGAAAAAAATAACAAAATGGCAAAAGTAAGTCCTTATTTATCGATAATAACATTGAATATAAATGAACTAAACACTTCAATAAAAATACATAGACTTGCTGTCTAGATAAGAAAAATAACACCCAAGTTTCTGTGGTTAAGAAACAGTCTTCCCATGTAAAGACATACATAGACTGAAAATAAAAGGGATAGACAAAGGTGTTTCATGCCAGTGGAAATTAAAACAGAACAGGAGTCACCATACTTATATTAGACAAAGTAGATTTTAAGATAAAAGCTATAAGAAAAAACAGAAAAGGCCACTATATGATGCAAAAGGAGTCAATTCTGCAAGAGAATATAATAATGTTTAATATATACTCAACCAACATGTGAGCATCCAGATATATAAAGCAAATATTGTTAGAGCTAAAGAGAGTGATTGACCCTAATACAACAACACCTAGAGACTTTAACATCCCATTTTCAGTATTGAACAGACCTTCCAGGCAGAAAATCAACAAACATTGGACTTAATCTGCACTATCAATCAAAGGAACCTCATAGATATTTACAGAACATTTCACTCAATGGCCACACAATTCACATTCTTGTCCTCAGCCCATGGATCATTCTCAAGAATAGACCATATGTTATGTCACAAAACAAACCTTAAAACAATAAAAAAAACAAGATAATAAGCATCTTCTCTGAACACAATGGAATAAGACTAGAAATCAACAAGAGGAATTTTTTAAAATATACAAACACATGGAAAATAAACAATTTGCTCTAAAATAACCAGCAGGTCAATAAAGAAATTAATCAGAAAATTGAAAAATTTCTTGAAACCCGGGGTAAAGGAAACACAGCATATCAAAACCTATGAAACACAGCAAAAGCAGCACTAAAAGGAAAGTTTATAGTGATAAAAAAATAAAAACTACATAAAAATAGAATAAAACCTTTGAATCAACAACTTAACCATGCATCTTAAAGGATTAGACAAGCAAGAGCAAAGGCAACCTACAATTAGTAGAATACAACAAAAATAAAGAACAGAGGAACAGAAATAAATGAAATTGAAATGAAGAAAACAATACAAAATATCAATATAACAGAAAGTTGTTTTTTTGCAAAGTTGAACAAAGTTGACAAACCTTTAGCCAAACTAAGGAAAACGGAAAGAAGATCAAGATAAAAAAATCTAGAGACAAAAATGAGACAGTACAACAGATACTGCAGAAACTCAAAGGATTATTAGTGAATACCTTGAGTAACAACATGCCAGATAAATGGAAAATCTAGAAGAAGTGGACAAATTCCTAGACACATACAGCCTACAAAAACTGAACAAGGGAAAAATTCAAAACCTGAACAAACCAATAGCAAGTAGCAATATTGAAGCCATAATAAAAATTCTCCCAGTAAAGAAATGCCTGGAACATGGACAGTTTTACTACTGAATATGACCAATTAAAGAAGAACTAATTATAAGCCTAGTTATACTTTTCTAAAAAATCAAGGAGGAGGGAATACTTTCAAATTCATTACTCAAAGTAAGAATTACTCTGAAACCAAAACTAGAAAAAGGCACATAAAAAAGAAAGAAAGAAAGAAGAAGAAAACTACAGGCCAGTATCCCTGATGAATATTGATGCAATTATCCACACTAAAATATTAGCAAATCAAATTCAACAATACATCAAAACTACCATTTGTCATGAACAAGTGAAACTTTTCTCTGCAATGCAAGATGGTTTAAAACATACAAATGAATCAATTTGATACATTATGCCAACAGAATGCGAAACAAAAACTAAATGATCATTTCAATTGATGCTGAAAATGCTTTTAGAAAAATTTAACATCTCTTTATGATAAAATCCCGCAAAAATCTGGGTATTGAAGGAACATACCTCAACATAATAAAAGTCACATACTAAATACCCACAACTGGTATCATACGTAACAGAACAAAACTGAAACACATTCCTCAAAGATATGTAACACAAAAAAAGATACCTACTTTCACCGCTGTTGTTAAACATAGTACTGGAAGTCCTAGCTAGAGAAATGAGAGAAGTTAAAGAAATAAAGGGCATCTAATTTATAAAGGAAGACAAATTATCCTTTTTTGCAGGTAATGTTATCATACATGGAAAAACATAAAGACTTCACAAGAAAACTATGAGAAGTGATAAACAAATTAATAAAGTTGGAGAATATAAAATCAATGTAGAAAAATCAGTAGCCTTTCTACATGCCAACAAGAAACAATGGGGAAAAGAATTTTAAAAGTAATCTAATTCACAATAGCCACACATAATATTAAATACCTAGAAACAAATCTGTATTAGTAAGGGTTCTCTAGAGGGACAGAACTAATAGGAAAGACATATATATGAATGGCAGTTTATTAAGGAGTATTGACTCACATGATCAAAATGTGAAGTCCCACAATAAGCTGTCTGTAAGCCAAGGAACAGGGAAGCCAATCCAAGTCCCAAAACCTCAAAAGTAGGAAAGCCAATAGTACTGCCTTCAGTCTGTTGCCAAAGGCCAAATAACTCTTGGTGAACCACTGGTGTAAATCCAAGAGTCCAAAAGCTAAAGAATTTGGGGCCTTATGTTAGAGGGCAGGAAGCATCCAGCACAGGGTAAAGATGAAAGCTAGAAGACTCAGTAAGTCTGCTCATTCCATTTTCTTCTCCCTGCTTTACTCCAACTATGCTGGCAGCTGATTAGATGGTGCCCACCCAGATACGGAATGGGTCTGCCTCTCCAAGTCCACTGACATAAATGTTAATCTCCTTTACAAACACCCTTACAGACAGACCCAGAACAATACTGCACGAAGCATCTAAAGGCACTGTAGTTCTTCAGTTGTCCACTTTAGGGTGGTGCCTGCATATCATGCAGAACCATCTATAAACCCAGTCCTAGTCTTCTCTTCTTCTGTCATCTGATCACAGGGAATTCCTCATGAGGCCATTGGTGTAGGCTGGAGGAGAGAAGGCAGGGTGGCAGGAATGGAGACCATGGGCATTTGAGTCCCTCATGTAACTTACTTGTGCCTTCAAGACTTGCTTGAGCCCAACCACGTATATATCACTTCCATTTGATGATGATATCGGTCTACGAACACACCATTTTATGGTCAGATGGGTCAGAAAGCACCCCAGCTCATGATAGTTCAAGTCACATGGTGACTTAATGACCCATAGTCGAAAACATTCAGTTTCCATCAAAGCCCAGTAACAGACAAAGAGCTGTCACTCAAAAGAAGAGCAGTTATCTGCAGAAGATTCCAGGGCTTCGACCCAAAATCCTAGAGTCCTCCATGGTCCTTTACCTATGGGGGCCTGCCAAAGGCTCCAAAGGGTATTGCTATATGCCAGTGACACCTCAAGCACCATTGAATCATCTGCTGGGTCATGGGGCCCAAGAGGCAGAGCGTTCTCCTGTTCTGGACCCTATTCAAAACTGGCAGCCTTTCAAGTTCCTTGATAAATGGGTGAGAGTAACACACCCAAATGAGAAATGTGTTGCCTCCAAAGTCCAAATAGACCCAGTAGGCATTGTGCCTCTTTCTTGGGTGTAGGAGGGGGCAAATGCAGCAACTTATCCTTCACCTGTGATATGGTGTGGCTGTGTCCCCACCAAAGTCTTATCTTGAATTGTAACTCCAATGATTCCCACGTGCCATCGGAAGAACCCTGTGAGAAGTGATTGAATTATGGAAGTGGGTCTTTCCTCTGCAGTTCTTGTGATAATGAATGAGTCTCATGAGATCTGGTGGTTTTAAAAATGGGAGTTTCCATGCACAAGCTCTCTTTTCTCTTTGCCTGCCACCATCCACGGAAGATGTGACTTGCTCCTCCTCACCCTTCACCTTCCACCATGATTGTGAGGCCTCCCCACCTATGTGGAACTGTTAGCCCAATAAACCTCTTTCTTTTGTAAATTGCCCAGTCTCAGGTATGTCTTTATCAGCAGCATGAATATGGACTAGTACAGTAAATTGGTACCAGTAGAGTTGGGTGCTGCCTAAATGATACCCAAAATGTGGTAATGACTTTAGTACTGGGTAACAGGCAGAGGTTGGAACAGTTTGGGGGCTCGGATAAAGACAGGAAAATGTGGGAAAGTTTGGAACTCACTGGAGACTTGTTGAATGTTTTTGACCAAAATGCTGATAACAATACGGACAATGAAATCCAGACTGAGATGGTCTCAGAAAGAGAGGAGGATTTCTTGAGAATTGGAGCAAAGGTGACTCTTGCTATGTTTCAGCAAAGGTACTGGTGGCATTTTGCCCCTGCCCTAGTGATTTGTCGAACTTTGAACTTGAGAGAGATGACTTAGGGTATCTGGCGGAAGAAATTTCTAAGATGCCAGGAATTCAAGAGGTGACCAGGGTACTGTTAAAGCATTCAGTTTTAAAAGGGAACAGCATAAACCTTTGGAAAATTTGCAGCCTGACAATGCTATAGAAAAAAAAAACTCTTTTTTTTGAAGAGAAATTCAAGCCTGCTGCAGAAATTTGCATAAGTAACTAGGAGCCAAATGTTAATCACAAAAACAATGGAGAAAATGTCTCTAGGGCATGTCAGAGACCTTTGTGGCAGTCTCTCCTATCAGAGGTCTGGAGGTTTAGGAGAAAAAATGATTTTGTGGACTGGGCCCAATGTCCCTCTGCTGTGTGCAGTCTAAGAACTTGGTGTCCTATGCCCCAGCTGCTCCAGCTGTGACTAAAAGGGACAAAGGTATAGCTTGAGCTGTCACTTCAGAGGGTGGAAGCCCCAAGCCTAGGCAGCTTCCACGTGGTGTTGAGCCTGAGGGTGCACAGGAGTCAAGAATTGTGGTTTGGGAACCTCCACCTAGATTTCAGAGGATGTATGGAAATGCCTGGATGTCCAGGCAGAAGTTTGCTTCTAATATGTCTAATGAGTCTAATGAATGTATCTAATGAGATCTGATGGTTTTAAAATGGGAGTTTCCCTGCACAAGCTCCCTTTTCTCTCTTTGCCTGCCACCATCCATGTAAGATGTGACATGCTCCTCCTTGCCTTTCACCTTCTGCCATGATTGTGAAGCCTCCCCAGCCATGTGGAATTGTAAATCCAGTAAAACTCTTCCTTTTGTAAATTGCCCCATCTTGTGTATGTCTTTATGAACAGAATGAAAATGGACTAATACACCTTAGAAGTAATGTCGTGACAGGCCCCAAATCACTGGAGCCCTAGAAGTTCTACTGAGGTAGAAGGTCCCTGAATTTAGTTATGTTTATTTACCATTCCATGGCATGCAAATGTCTCACCAATAAGTCCAGTGTGTTTGCTACTTCTCACTCACTAAATCAAATCAACATAATGTTACCAGTGTAATGGACCAGCATGATAACCTGTGGAAGGGAAAGTGATCAAGATCTCTGTGAACAAGATTGTGACACAAAGCTGAAGAATTGATATACTCCTGAGGTAGGACCATGAAGGTATATTGCTGGCCTTGCCAGCTGAAGGCAGGTCACTTCTGATGGGCCTTAGTAAGAGGAATGGAGAAAAAGGCATTTGCCAAATCAAGACTGCATACCAGGAACCAGGAGATGTGTTAATTTGTTAAGGAATAAAACCATATCTGGTATAGCAGCTATAATGATTGTAACCACTTGGTTAAGTTTACAATAATTCACTGTCATTCTCCAAGATCCATCTGTCTTCTGCACAAGACAAATATGAGAGTTTAAGGGTTATGTGGTGGGAATCACCACCCCTGCATCTTTCAAGTCCTCAATGGTGGCACTAATCTCTTTAATCCCTCCAAGGATGCAATATTGTTTTTGACTTACTATTTTTTAGGTAAAAAAAGCTCTAATGGCTTCCATTTGGCCTGTCTCACCATAATAGCCTTCACTCTACTAGTCAGGGAGCCAATGTAGGGATCTGCCAGCTACTAAGTATGTCTAAGCCAAATTATGCATCTGGCACTAGAGAAATGTCTACAGCATGAGTCTGGGGACCCACCTGACCCACTGTAAGTCAAAGCTGAGCTAAAACTCCATCAATTATCTGACCTCTATAAGCCCCTACTTTAACTGGAGGACCACAATGATGTTTTGGGCTCCCTGGAATCAGCATCAGCTCAGAGCCAGTGTCCAGCAGTCCCTGAAAGGTCTGATCATTCTCCTTCCCCCAGTGCACAGTTACCCTGGAAAAAGGCTGGAGGTCTCTTGTTGAAAGGATAGGAGAAAGATTAACAGCATAAATTGTGAGTAGTGTAGTGGAGTCCTTAGCCTATCAATTTCACTTCCAGGAACACCATGACTAATTAACAAATCCCAGGACTCTACACAAGTCAGACTATTATGATTTCTGCTTTGCTTATGCTGTCCATTACAGGAGTTATGTCCACCTTGCCTTTGATGGTTGAATGCTGCCACTTGACCCTGCCACCTCAGGAACCAATTATTCATATTGCATTTAAATTTACTAATTGAGTGACTATGGTTCCCACTGTAAGAGCTAACATACAAAGAAGAGCAATCACACAGCTATTCAAGAATGCAGGTGCTCCCCTCACAAATCTATTTTACAAACTATTGGTGAAGGGGATGTCCTCTGGAGCCTTGCAGCTGCGATGAGTAGGTCTAATGTGACTAATCTACTTTAGCATTCCAATCTCCCTAAGGCTTTGGCTCCCTTCCTCTATATTAAACCAAGGGAGATTAGACATTTCCAGCTCTCTCACAGTGGGCCATCTTTTGATCCATATTTCAGCTAACCAAGTAAATAAGCTATTGGAACCTTTTTTAATTCCCCAAACTGCAACATTAAATGCAGAATCCCCACTTAGTTGCCTCGTATCAATAAATTCAGCTTGATTTAAATTTATGTTCCTTCAACCATTATCCCATAATTTTAATATCCATCCCCATGCCTGTTCTCCAGGCTTCTGCTTATATAAATTAGAAAACTCAAGCAGTACTTTTGGAGTGTAGCACACTTCCTCATGGATCACACTCTGAATCTCACTTCTAGGGGCCTGCCAGGACTTAAGTCTAGTTATAGGTCTAGAAGCCAACAGGGGTGTTGGGGGTGGGTCCTAAAGAGAATCAGCATTGTCTTGCCCGGAAACTGCCTCAGGGGAGGCCATCACTGTTGCCTTAGGCAGCACAGGGTTTTTCACCTCAGACAAAGGCAGAAAGGCTGATGGCAGCATGGGTGAGGAAGGGAACGTTGCCACCACTGGCAGTGGAGAGGCTGTTTCCTCTGGCAAATAAGGCTCATCAGACTTTACAAGCTCAGTGCTCCCAGCTTCATCAGGGCTCTCCCACACATCGCCAGTACAAGTTGCAGAGTCCCATTTTTTTCCTATCAATGCCGTCACTTTAACAGAATATACCTGGCAAGAATGAGTGTGCACCTTTCCTAGCAGGTCGACCCCTGGCATGATAAGAGCTTGTGTCTGATTTGCACAATTTCAGCCCTTTGTTTGCAGAAGCTAAGTTACATTTGCCTCTCACTCAAGACAATCTTAGAAGACTTGAGGCTGTGTTTGTGCCTCTGGAGCCAGGAATTACAATCCTTAAGCTCATCCTTTTATTTCATGACTTTGTCTAGTGAACTTAGGAGCAACCAACCGAATTCATTATATTCCTTGGTTCTCCACATATGGTCAAAGGTATTATACATAGAGTCATTAAACTCCTTGCCACTCATGAGTGGTGAATCAGGAGTACTGAATGCATTTATTTTGCGTAACTCTCTACACCGCCAAGGACTATGAGTGTTCTACGTGCTATTAAAAGTAGAGTCCTTAGCATTTTTGGGTCTAATTATATTAAGCTGCCAACTCCAAAACCCAAAACTAACGAAATTTATCCTTAAAATTCTGTTCCTCTAGAACCACTCCCAGTACCTAAATCTGTACTATTCAGGCTTCTCAAAAGGGACAGAACTAATAGAATAGATGTATATACATATGAAGGGTAGTATATTAAGGAGCATTAACTCACACAATCACAAGAAGAATTTCCACAGTAGGCCATCTGCAAGCTGAGGAGTAAGGAAACCAGTCCGAGTTCCAAAATTTCAAAAGTAGAAAAGCTGACAGAGCAGGATTCAGTCTGTGGCCAAAGGCCCCAGAGCCCCTTGCCAACCGCTAGTGTAAGTCCAACAGCCTAAAAGCTAAGAACTTGGGGTCTGATGTTTGAGGGGAGAAAGCATTCAGCACAAAAGAAAGATGGCCAGAAGACTCAGCAAGTCTGCTCATTCTACTTTCTTCCACCTGCTTTATTCTAGCTATGCTGGCAGCTGATTCTCTAGATGGTGCCTACCCAGATTCAGGGTGGGTCTGCCTCTCCCAGTCCATTGTTGACTTAAACGTTAATCTCCTTTGGCAACTCCCTCACAGACACACCCAGGAACAATAATTTGCATCCTTCAATCCAATCAATTTAACACTCAATATTAACCATCAGTGTGAAAGATCTCTATAATGAAAACTATAAAATGCTGATGAAATAAATTGAAGAAGACACCAGAAAATGGAAACACATTTTATGCACATGGATTAGAAGAACCAATATTGTTAAAATGCCCATACAACGCAAAGCAATCTATAGATCTAATGTAATCCCCATCTAAGTACAAATGGCATTCTTTACAGAAATAGGAAAAAAAAAACTAATTTATATGCAATCACAAAAGACTCAGAACAGGCAAAGCTATCCTAAGTAAAAGAACAAAATTGGAAGAATCACATTCTCTGATTTCAAATTATACTGCAGAGCTATAGTAACCAAAACAGCATGGTACCGGCATAAAAACAAAAACATAGGCTAATAGAACAGAACAGAGAACCCAGAAATGAATCCACAAACCTATACTGAACTCACTTTTGATACTTCTTCCCTACTGTAGAGAAAAGATAGTCTCTTCAATAAATAGTGATGGGAGAACTTTATATCCATATGCAGAAGAATGAAACTAGACACCTATCTCTCACCATATACAATAATCAAATCAAAATATATTGAACAATTAAATCTAGGACCTCAAAATGTGAAACTACTACAAGAAAACTTTGGGGAAAATCTCCAGGACATTGGCCTGGGCAAAAATTATTTGAGTAATACCACACAAAGCACAGGCAACAAAAGCAAAAATGGGCAAATGGGATCACATCCAGTTAAAAAGCTTCTGCACAGCCAGGGAAACAATGAACAAAGTGAAGAGCCACAGAATGGGAGAAAATATTTACAAACTAGTTATCTGACAAAGATTGATAATGAGAATGTATAAGGAGCTCAAACAACTCTAAAGGAAAAAATCTGATAAACAGATTTTAAAAATGGACAAAATATTTAAATAGACACTTCTCAAAATAGACATAAAAACACTAAACGAGCATTTTAGAAGGTGCTCAACTTCACTGATAATCAAAGAAATGCAACTCAAAACCACAATGAGATATCTTACACCAATTAAAATGGTTTATATTCAATGATAGGCAATAACAAAGGCTGGTGAGGATGTAGAGAAAAGGGCATACTGGTACGTTGTTGGTGAAAATGTAAATTAATATACTCACTATGGAGAACAGCTTGAAAGTTCTTCAAAAAACTAAAAATAGAGTTATTATATAATCTAGCAATCTCAATGCTGGTATATTCCCCAAAGAAAGGAAATCAGTATGTCAAAGAAATATCTGTACTCCCATGTTTGTTGCAGCACTATTTACAATAGCCAAGATTTGGAGACAACCTAAGAGTTCTTCAATAGATGAATGGATAAAGACAATGTGATACTTATACATAATGGACTACTATTCAGCCATAAATAATGATATCCTGGCCAGGCACAGTGGCTCAGGCCTATAATCCTAGCACTTTGGGAGGCCAAGGAGGGCGGATCAACTGAGGTTGGGAGTTCGAGACCAGCCTGACCAACATGTAGAAACCTTGTCTCTAATTAAAATACAAAAATTAACTGGATGTGGTGGTACATGCCTGTAATCCCAGCTACTCGGGAGGCTGAGGCAGGAGAATCACTTGAACCTGGGAGGCGGAGGTTGCACTGAGCAGAGATCGTGCCATTGCCAGCCTGGGCAACAAGAGTGAAACTTCGTCTAAAAAAAAAAAAAAAAAAAAAAAAAAAAAGGTATCCTGTTCGTTGCAACAACATAAATGGAACAGAAGGTTATTTATTTCCAATATGGATGGAACAGAAGGTGATTATATTAAGTGAAATAATTCAGGCACAGAAAGACAATCATCACATGTTCTCACTTATTTGTGGGATGTAAAAATGAAAACAATTGAATTCACAAAGAGACAGAGTATAAAAATGGTTACTAGAGGCTGAGAAGGGTAGTGGTGGGGATGGAGGGCAGGTGGGAATGGTTAGTGGGTACAAAAAAAAAGAATAAATAGCACCTAGTGTTTGATGTCACAAAAGGGTGACCATAGTGAATGATAATTTAATTTTACATTTTAAAATATCTAAAAGGGTGCAATTGGATTTTTTAATATAAAGGATAAATGCTTGAGGGAATGGTTACTCCATTTTCCATAATGTGATGATCATACATTGCATGCCTTTATCAAAGCATCACACATACTCTGTAAATATCTACACCTACTAAATATGGATAAATATTAGAAATAAAAAGAATGTTCAAATAACAATTTTTCAAAACGATTAAAATGTTAGACATTTAATACATGTATGCACTTATGAACGGATATAAATTTACAATAAAACCAGATATCTTGTGGTGCTAACCTCTCCTTAATGTCCAATAATAGCAATGGCTGGAAAACTCTCACAAAACAAATCAAGATCACTAAACATTTATGTACACATACAATAACCACAGAATTATTTATAACAAGCAAATTCTTGTGAAATAAACTATGTTTAACAGAAGGCAACAATGTAATAAATTATATTCTCTCTCTCTCTCTATATATATATATGTATAGATATATACACACACAGTGGACTATTATGCCATACTAATATTTTACTTTTTATAAAATGTAATAAGCTGTTCCTTATATTTTATTATGCCATTGAAAAGTTTGAGTTTATGTATCACCAGTCTAAATTATTCAGACAATGGAAACCTTTACTAAGTAGAGATTATGCAAACATTTAATTTGATATGTGAATTTCAACATGAATGAAGAAAATACATAAAATCCAATGTGTGTGCATATATATACACTATATATATAATATATAGTATATAGTATATATAAAATACACATCTCTTTTTCCACCCAATAGGCTTTCAAGTACTTAAAATGAAAGTATATGTCAGGCTTGGTGGTGCAGGCTTATAGTCCAGCTACTTGAAAGGCTGAGGTGGGAGGATTGCTTGAGTCCAGAAGATTGAGTCCAGCCTGTGCAACATAACAAGATTTTGATTATTATGCATTGCATGCCTGTGTATTTTTTAGAAACCGTGTCCTCAAAAAAATTAAAGAAAATAAAATGAAGACATATAAATTGCTCAGCTATAGGCAAGAGATGACTAATGACAAGCGCAAACACTGCTAAAAATTTGATATACAAAAGATAGGTTTATGCCCTCATGAAACTCATCATTCATGGAAAACTCATGGAGTAAACAAACACATTAGAATAAAATACAGGAAATATTTGAAAGACTAATAGATGACACCAATTCCCAGTATTCACAAAGCTAACAAGTTGTTATGGGTCTGAAAGCACCACTACAGATTCTCCAAAGTTTTAAAATTTTGCATATGCTACGAATTTGAGTAGACATATTGAAAAATCATATTCCATATAGAAGAACCAGGTCTTAATGAAATAAGAACCTGAATCTAAATCATTCCAGTGGAAATAAATTAAATTTTCAGCTAAGTAAAGCAATGCATGAAAAAAACATTTCTCCAACAAGTGAAACTCAAAGATGCAGTTTGAAAATACTATTTTATAATTTTTTTGAAACCTTGGTAGTCATTCTGATAGTTGTTTCAGAGTAGCCAAGTGAAGGGTTTACAAATAGGTTTCAGTTATACAAATAAGTATGTTAATGTATATATAGTTTTTTGGTGGTAAAAAAGACAACTTGAAAAAACAACTGCAAATAAGAAAAGATTCTTAACTATCATTATGAAGAAAAAACATTCCATTCCAAGTTTCTAAAGTGCACCTAGTATATTTTAGTAAAATATAAGGTATTATGATATTTACTCTCATCAAATTTAACACATTTGGTGGAATCTTTCAAAAATAAAACAGAACAAAGCAAAAATCGGCAGGCAGAGCAGGTGTTGGCAAGTTAAACTTTTCCAATAAATCTCATTGCACTGCAAATCTACATTCTACTGCTGTATATATAAGTGATAATTTGGACAGATGTTTAACTGAATTTGCTTAATAAAATTCACCATAAATGAACTGTCAAATTCAAATTGCTCTAAGCACAAAAGCCAACAAAGTCAAAGTAACTAATGCTAAAAAGATTACTGAATCTTCATGAGCGAAAACATCAAAAATAATTAAGTGAAGGGTAGCCTTCTCTGTGACAAATAAGGCAAATAATTACCTGAATTTGACCTTCTACATACTTCTTTTAAGAATGTCTATTTTTCACAACATACCAGAATCTCTGGGACACGTTCAAAGCAGTGTGTAGAGGGAAATTTATAGCACTAAATGCCCACAAGAGAAAGCAGGAAAGATCCAAAATTGACACCCTAATATCACAATTAAAAGAACTAGAAAAGCAAGAGCAAACACATTCAAAAGCTAGCAAAAGGCAAGAAATAACTAAAATCAGAGCAGAACTGAAGGAAATAGAGACACAAAAAACCCTTCAAAAAATTAATGAATCCAGGAGCTGGTTTTTTGAATGGATCAACAAAATTGATAGACCGCTAGCAAGACTAATAAAGAAAAAAAGAGAGAAGAATCAAATAGACACAATAAAAAATGATGAAGGGGATATCACCACCAATCCCACAGAAATACAAACTACCATCAGAGAATACTACAAACACCACTACGAAAATAAACTAGAAAATCTAGAAGAAATGGATAAATTCCTCAACACATACATCTTCCCAAGATTAAACCAGGAAGAAGCTGAATCTCTGAATAGACCAATAACAGGCTCTGAAATTGTGGCAATAATCAATAGCTTACCAACCAAAAAGAGTCCAGGACCAGATGGATTCACAGCCGAATTCTACCAGAGGTATAAGGAGGAACTGGTACCATTCCCTCTGAAACTATTCCAATCAATAGAAAAGGAAGGAATCCTCCCTAACTCATTTTATGAGGCCAGCATCATCATGATACCAAAGCCTGGCAGAGACACAACAAAAAAAGAGAATTTTAGACCAATATCCTTGATGAACATTGATGCAAAAATCCTCAATAAAATACTGGCAAACCAAATCCAGCAGCACATCAAAAAGCTTATCCACCATGATCAAGTGGGCTTCATCCCTGGGATGCAAGGCTGGTTCAATATATGCAAATCAATAAATGTAATCCAGCATATAAACAGAACCAAAGACAAAAACCACATGATTATCTCAATAGATGCAGAAAAGGCCTTTGACAAAATTCAACAACCCTTCATGCCAAAAACTCTCAATAAATTAGGTATTGATGGGACGTATCTCAAAATAATGAGAGCTATCTATGACAAACCCACAGCCAATATCATACCGAATGGACAAAAACTGGAAGCATTCCCTTTGAAAACTGCCACAAGACAGGGATGCCCTCTCTCACCACTCCTATTCAACATAGTGTTGGAAGTTCTGGCCAGGGCAATTAGGCAGGAGAAGGAAATAAAGGGTATTCAATTAGGAAAAGAGGAAGTCAAATTGTCCCTGTTTGCAGATGACATGATTGTATATCTAGAAAACCCCATTGTCTCAGCCCAAAATCTCCTTAAGCTGATAAGCAACTTCAGCAAAGTCTCAGGATACAAAATCAATGTACAAAAATCACAAGCATTCTTATACACCAACAACAGACAAACAGAGAGCCAAATCATGAGTGAACTCCCATTCACAATTGCTCCAAAGAGAATAAAATACCTAGGAATCCAACTTACAAGGGATGTGAAGGACCTCTTCAAGGAGAACTACAAACCACTGCTCAATGAAATAAAAGAGGATACAAACAAATGGAAGAACATTCCATGCTCATGGGTAGGAAGAATCAATATCGTGAAAAAGGCCATACTGCCCAAGGTAATTTATAGATTCAATGCCATCCCCATCAAGCTACCAATGCCTTTCTTCACAGAATTGGAAAAAACTACTTTAAAGTTCATATGGAACCAAAAAACAGCCCGCGTCGCCAGGTCAATCCTAAGCCAAAAGAACAAAGCTGGAGGCATCACACCACCTGACTTCAAACTATACTACAAGGCTACAGTAACCAAAATAGCATGGTACTGGTACCAAAACAGAGATATAGATCAATGGAACAGAACAGAGCCCTCAGAAATAATGCCACATATCTATAACTATCTGATCTTTGAGAAACCTGAGAAAAACAAGCAATGGGGAAAGGATTCCCTATTTAATAAATGGTGCTGGGAAAACTGGCTAGCCATATGTAGAAAGCTGAAACTGGATCCCTTCCTTACACCTTATACAAAAATTAATTCAAGATGGATTAAGGACTTACATGTTAGACCTAAAACCATAAAAACCCTAGAAGAAAACCTAGCCAATACCATTCAAGACATAAGCATGGGCAAGGGCTTCATGTCTAAAACACCAAAAGCAATGGCAACACAAGCCAAAATTGACAAATGGGATCTAATTAAACTAAAGAGCTTCTGCACAGCAAAAGAAACTACCATCAGAGTGAACAGGCAACCTACAACATGGGAGAAAATTTTCACAACCTACTCATCTGACAAAGGGCTAATATCCAGAATCTACAATGAACTCAAACAAATTTACAAGAAAAAAACAAACAACCCCATCAAAAAGTGGGCAAAGGATAGGAACACATACTTCTCAAAAGAAGGCATTTATGCAGCCAAAAGACACATGAAAAAATGCTCACCATCACTGGCCATCAGAGAAATACAAATCAAAATCACAATGAGATACCATCTCACACCAGTTAGAATGGCAATCATTAAAAAGTCAGGAAACAACAGGTGCTGGAGAGGATGTGGAGAAATAGGAACACTTTTACACTGTTGGTGGGACTGTAAACTAGTTCAACCACTGTGGAAGTCAGTGTGGTGATTCCTCAGGGATCTAGAACTAGAAATACCATTTGACCCAGCCATCCCATTACTGGGTATATACCCAAAGGACTATTAATCGTGCTGCTATATGTCTTTATAGACACATGCACACATATGTTTATTGCGGCACTATTCACAATAGCAAAGACTTGGAACCAACCCAAATGTCCAACAATGATAGACTGGATTAAGAAAATGTGGCACATATACACCATGGAATACTATGCAGCCATAAAAATGATGAGTTCATGTCCTTTGTAGGGACATGGATGAAATTGGAAATCATCATTCTCAGTAAACTATCGCAAGGACAAAAAACCAAACACCGCATGTTCTCACTCATAGGTGGGAATTGAACAATGTGAACACATGGACACAGGAAGGGGAACATCACACTCTGGGGACTGTTGTGGGGTGGTGGGATCGGGGAGGGATAGCATTAGGAGAAATACCTAATGCTAAGTGACGAGTTAATGGGTGCAGCACACCAACATGGCACATGTATACATATGTAACTAACCTGCACATTGTGCACATGTACCCTAAAACTTAAAGTATAATAATAATAAAAAGAATGTCTATTGTGTACATAAATAAGAAAGAAAAAGTGTGTATCTATGTCTGTCTGTTTAGTTTATTTGTTTGCTTCTGAGACACGTCAGAATTTTCTCTTTCCATATGACAGGGAACATGTCTTCCTCATGTATTTACATATAAGGAAGGGACTTTTTAGTCCATTTTAGGAAAGGACAGCAGAAGAGAAATATTCCAGCATCTCCAAGGCTCCTATTTTTCCTAGAAAAAGGAGTGATTTTTCTGATTATTACATTTGGGAGAGAAAAAATAATATGATGATTCTGCTTTTGGGAGTGCTCTCTTTGGATTCAGTCTATCTACAAAACTCTCTATGTGATCTGCTGGTGACAGTCAGTTGTCCGGCACCACCTGTTGCATGGTAGGACTCTCGTCTGGAGTTCACACATATTTGGCTGCATGTCCATTCTACCTTTGCCAGTTTAGTCTTATCAGTAATAAAGCTAAATTTTGAGTCTAGCTCCAAAGTAATTCCAAATGTGAGCCATTTTTTATCTGTCTCTAATCTCAGTGTAGATGATGGCAAAACAAGACAGCAATTCTATCAATTAAATCTCTTCTT